>NC_060119.1:333925601-334228632 GCF_021461395.2 Schistocerca americana | reverse complement strand
TCGTTGTGCGTGTTCTTAGACCCCAGAACCGGGGCTAGCATATAATTAATAACGCCTCTACTGAAACAGATGGATCACTTCCTACCAAAAACTTTGTTTTCATGAGCAGTGCTGACCATCTGTCTAGTCTAGTACTCCCAACTCAAATTTCTGCTTTGGTTTTTCTTCCGTTACCACCTGACATTCTCATCTTCCAGACGGATTTGGTATTGTCCGATTGAAGGTAGGTATTGTTCGTTTTTCTTCGTAAACACAAAAAAAGTGGGGCTTTACTGGCACGTTACTGCTATTGTTCCGATATGCTGATAAAAATATTTCTGGGAGAGTGGAGGCAGTAGAACTACAAGTAAAATAACTAAATACTAGTATTATTAACGTAGATATTAGAGTAACCTCTTGTAGCTCATGTAATACTAGCTGCTGCACAGTATGTTGCTTCAGTTGACGGAACTTTCATCGGGTATCGTCCATTTTCAAGTTTGGATCCAGACAAATAAATTCACCCATTAGAGTTCTGGAATGACTTTGAGGATTTTTTACCAAATGCATGGTCAGAACGCGAGAAAGTTTCTTTTATAAGAAGCCACTTGTGAGGATCTGCTTTGCGATGATCAGCTGGCGTAATGATTAGATGTAAAACTCTTTCTGAATTTAAATCTGCATTTATTAATGAGTATTGGTCACGCAACAAACAAAACATGTAGTTAGTTGTTTGTGTGTTCCAGTGATAAGTTGCACAGTACAGTAGTCGTTATGATGTGGAACGTGTCAAGTGCACAAGAAATGCACATATGAAGCAATATTTGTTAAAGATGATGTAACTTACCAAACGAAAGCGCTGGCATGTTGATAGACACACAAACAAACACAAACATACACACAAAATTCAAGTTTTCGTAACCAACGGTTGCTTCATCAGGAAAGAGGGAAGGAGAGGGAAAGACTAAAGGATGCGGGTTTTAAGGGAGAGGGTAAGGAGTCATTCCAATCCCGGGAGCGGAAAGACTTACCTTAGGGGGGAAAAAGGACAGGTATACACTCACACACACACACATATCCATCCGCACGTACACAGACACAAGTAGACATTTGTAAAGCCAAAGAGTTTGGGCAGAGATGTCAGTCGAGGCAGAAGTACAGAGGCAAAGATGTTGTTGAGTGACAGGTGAGGTATGAGCAGCGGCAACTTGAAATTAGCGGAGGTTGAGGCCTGGTGGGTAACGGGAAGAGAGGATATACTGAAGGGCAAGTTCCCATCTCCGGAGTTCATAGGGATGAACCAAGAGGTTACGAAGGTTAGGCGGATGGCGGAAAGACACTCTTGGTGGAGTGGGAGGATTTCATGAAGGATGGATCTCATTTCAGGGCAGGATTTGAGGAAGTCGTATCCCTGCTGGAAAGCCACATTCAGAGTATGCATGACATCAGAGAGTGAAAGTATGCAAAGTAGGTTAGCTTACTAATTTATACACCCTCAAAACTAGCACTTATTCTGAAAGCAAAAGTTCCTGAACCTAGTCACTTTAGAAGATCCAAAATATGAATTTTCCAATTAAGATTCTACTCTACATGTACACCCAAAAACTATGCTCTACCCTGTCTACTGACTTCTGTTGATGTGTTATATTTATTGAAGGAACTGTACTTTTTGCAGCTGAAAATTGGATGTACTGTGAAACTTCCTGGCAGATTAAAACTGTGTGCCCGACCGAGACTCGAACTCTGGACCTTTGCCTTTCGCGGACAAGTGCTCTACCATCTGAGCTACCAAAGCACAACTCACGCCCAGTACTCACAGCTTTACTTCTGCCAGTATCCTGTCTCCTACCTTCCAAACTTTACAGAAGCTCTTCTGGTTCGCAGAAGAGCTTCTGTAAAGTTTGGAAGGTAGGAGACAGGATACTGGCAGAAGTAAAGCTGTGAGTACCGGGCGTGAGTCGTGCTTCGGTAGCTCAGATGGTAGAGCACTTGTCCGCGAAAGGCAAAGGTCCCGAGTTCGAGTCTCGGTCGGGCACACAGTTTTAATCTGCCAGGAAGTTTCATATCAGCGCACACTCCGCTGCAGAGTGAAAATCTCATTCTGGATGTACTGTGTTTTTTCAAAGTTTAAAGCAAGCCCATTTATAGAAAACCAATTAATAACTTTTCCAAATGCCTCATTGTATCATTTTCTATTGGAGTTTCTTTTACTGGATTAATAATTATGCTTGTATCATCAGCAAACAGTGTCAGTTCAGCTTCTTGTTTCAGATAAGAAGGGAGGTCGTTCACATATATCAAGAACAGAAGGGGACCCATGATTGAACCCTGTGGAACATCTATTGTAATTTCACCTCAGTTAGATGAAGTGGCAAACTTATTTAAATCACCTGACCCATATACAGAAACTTTTTGTTTCCTGTTCTATAGGTATGGCTTTAACCATTCATATGCTATTCCATTTATACCATAGAACTGTAATTTCTGTAATTAGAAAATGCGTCTTTGGAGTCTAAACAAAATGTGAATAGAATGATTTTCCACTGTGTAGCTCTAATCATTGGCTCACAGAAGAAAATGTGAGAACTTTCCAGAACTTGGCCAGTTCCAAAGACTATCTTCAGGCATTTCCGCACCATTATGGCTGCTGGCGGTGGCAGATGGAGTGAGATCGTAAAAGTAAGGATGTGACTGCAGTAACATCCATACTTCTACGGATGTCACTCCATCTGCCATCACCACCAACCATAATGGTGGACAAAAGTCTGAAGATGGTCTGAAGAAAGGGTCAAAACTGGTGCTAATGAATGAAAATCTAAAAACACAACTGAGAATGTATTTATTTGAATTTTCAGTATTTTATACTGGTCACTGCTTTGCTCCAATTACAGAATGATTTCTAAAATCATAAACTTTCACTTCTGCTTCTTGAAGCATTTGTTCTTGACATCACTTCAGTGATTGTTCGATATGTAGCTGCATATTCTTAAAGTACTGTACAGTGTCTTGTGACCAATAGCAATTTTGTGGTACAGAGAGGAACTATTTGGTGCAATTTCTTTCCCACGCTTGGTGCTTTCTATAGACACCATACATTGATATTTGTGAGCGTGAAAAAGCACGTCTTCTAAGTAAAATGTTATTTTTTCAACATAAGCAATTAAGTACAAACTGTGTTTAATTTCTACTTCACTGGGAAATTTTGAAAAGTTTGTAATTGTTATGAAATATTAACTCATTAAATTGCAGTCTCAGGAAGCTCACTCCAGCCATCCAAGGGGTACAGAGGCCAGCCATTTTCATAAATTTGCAGTTGATGCTGCAAATTGTTCTGCAATGCAGCAGTCTTCCACAATAGTGGTTTAGATTTCCATATGATGCAGCCTAAAGCAACATTACACAGCCAACTACATGACAGGAACCATATCCTTGTCACAGGGCAACTTTATGTGTGTGTGTGTGTGCTTGTGTGTGTGTGTGTGTGTGTGTGTGTGTGTGTGCGCACCGTGTGCATGTGTGTGTGGGTGGGGGGGTGGGGGGGGGGCGAAGTGGGATCCGTGCATGCCAGCACCTCCTTAGTTTAGCCAGTAGCCAGTCATCAGTTGGATTCAAGGCCAAGCAGCTAGGGCTTCGAACTGAAACTGATGAACCAAGGCCTCCTCTTGAGTGTCATTACCTGACACTACAAGCAGCATTTGAGGGGCTTGAGTTTGATTCAGATCATCTGCGTACTTCTGTCAACCACCTTGAGCTGTAGGCAGAATAACTCATCCGAGCCATCAGCTTACTGTGCAGTGGAGTAGACACCCTTATTGTGCCAACTAGGTTGTCACTCATTGTTACATTGTCTCAGCATTAAGCTGCCTCAGTGAACTCATTCACTTGCCGCTGGCCATGGTCAGCATTATGTCCAGTACGCATATTCCGTAACCTGTCGTGCGTTCTTTGTGACTATTATTCCTGAGTCTACATCCATTCTGTTTCTGCTGTCCTACTGATACATTTGGATTATGTTGGGAATAGATGGAGTTGTGGTTCCTGGGAAAGGTCCATAGAACAAACCAGTGAAATCTGTTACATGCTTGCAGTGTAACATGCCAGGTCATGTGGCTCCAAGTTTCAAGTTGCATGATGTTGTACATTGGACATGACAAAAAAAACAGGCATTATGCCGAGAAATGCAGAGAATTTGTGCCTGCCTGCTACATGGGAAACCAAGGGTACAAGGGAACGTAAATTGTAGGCTAGTGAGGGCATAGTTTATTGTAAACAGTAATGGCATTTGAATGGGGAAAGTAGGAGTCCTTCAGGGCTGTATGTTGTAGGTATGTGGTTAGATAGGTGCAGAATGCCTGAGTTGTGTGTGGAGCTTTTCTGTTCATTTTGCACTCCTACCTGTCAATCTTTTCTCTAGCAAGGAAGTTGAAAGCTGTGGTATAACACTGAAAGTCAGAAAATGGATAAGTGTCACAATAGCTTTTTATGGTTTTGGTTTTTGTATTCTCATCATGCAGTGCTGTCTCAAAACAGCATAGCAGGGCCCTGAGATACAACATGGATGCCTGATGAGTTACTGGCTGTGAGGTCATATTGCTGCTGGTCATTTGGAGTTCAGCATGGTAGCAGAAAAGCAACTCTAGGTAACTGTTGGAGTCAGTGCAAGAAATAATGGGACTCATAAAGGGAGACCATATCAGGTTTCAGGGGAATACAGTAAGGAAAAAATGGTGTAGAGAACTAAAGGTGCATGGGTTGAAGCCAGTGGAGTGCCTGTGGTTAAAGGAATCTGTCAGCAACATTACAGAACTTATGGAGCATAGTATACTGGATGGGTCTCTTGGGGTTGAGCTCTTAAGTTTTGGGTTGTAGTGATAATTTTCCAAATGTTATAATCAGAAATACTATTGTAGTGACTTGATTACAGGTTCCTTTGTAAATAACATTTAGTTTATTTTTATTAAGTTTTGCATGTTTTGCAACATACCGATAAGATATAATTGGTTAAATGTGCAACGTGAGGAATAGTACAACCACCTTGGTGAAGATGAATGATATGGTGACAAAGCCAGGTATGAAGAGGATATTTCATGATAATGAGTGAGTACATAATTCGGTAATTTTCTGTAATTTTAGGTAAGTGAATTGGGAGCACTAAGGTGTAATTGTTCCCAATGAACAGAATAACAGAAAGACAATCAAACAAATCCAAAGTATGTTTCTAAAGCCGCAGTATTTCACAACACACTCAGCAATGCTAAACCTATTGATTAGTAGACATACAGAGAATCACTGCTATAAATGACTCCAGGAGGGAACAGTGCCCCTCTTGCCACACCATCCCCCAAACTCCCATCCCTCCATCATGCTTGTGGACACCTATGTTTTATAACCTGCCCCAGTTGCCATTACCACGTACCACAGTTGCTCTTGCATCTTCATTTTAATTTATACCCTTATTCACATTATTTACTTAGTGTTTTCCATATAACTTGATGCCATTTCTTTCTTCACTACCTTCCTGTGTACCCCTCTTCTGCTGTTATTCTTTCTACCTCTCACCTCACCCAACTCCCCATCCACATCCAACACTGCCATCGAAGGTAGAGACTGACCCCAGTTCGGATTCTGAGTCAGGAGTATGCCCATGCTCTGACAAAAATGCTTGTTGAATTTCCAAGTTACAGAGAACAGGTATTTGATTATTTGTCAATATGCAGCTTCGTCTCTTATAAGA
The DNA here is from genome assembly GCF_021461395.2 of Schistocerca americana. NCBI lineage: Eukaryota > Metazoa > Arthropoda > Insecta > Orthoptera > Acrididae > Schistocerca > Schistocerca americana. The sequence continues at coordinate 334,222,919 of NC_060119.1, read as the reverse complement.
GAGAGGTAGTAATGTAAAGTCTTAATTATCACTACAAAAAATAAAGTTAAAAGTTTAATTCTTTGTTTGTTTGCAGACAAATGTTTATGAACTTGATAATCAGTAAAATCCCTTTCCAACAGTACCACAACATGCCATCAGAGGAACCAAAACAAAATGGTGCACTGCTTGATAAAATGGAGTATTTTTTTGTTTATTCATTTGTAACATGCCCCTATTGCAATATTTGTAATACTACATGCATTAATTATGTGTATGCAGTTTAATATTTGTGTTGGATGGTGATGATGATGATAAGGAATAGATTGAAGCCTGATGCCAGCACATAGCCTACTCCTCAATAATATCACCAAGATGTCCCCATCCAACTGATGGATCACTGTCAACAGTGTCACATGCCCTCACTTCATGGGACACTGCAGAGAGATTTGGTATTTAAACCAACACACTGGTGCAAAATCTGGTGATCAGGGACTTTACAACACTTGCCTCTCCTCCCCTTGTCATCCAAACACTGGCCATGAAAATTTTTTCTAACTCCAGGAATCAAACCCCTGGCATGAGTGCCACTGTACAACCCTGCATTAGTGACCTTGGAAAGTGGAGCATTATGCAATTTCAGCAACAGCAAAAATGTTGCAAGTCTGTCAGGCTACTCCAAATGACTAAAAAGTAATGTGAATTGGCCTGATACAGCTGCAATACTTTCATTGTTGCTGAAAATGAATTACCGCATGATAGTCCACTTCAACATTGGGCTGCACTGTTATGTTTTGGCTCCTCTAACTGTGTGCTACAATAATGGGTTGTCAGTGTGTACCAGGAAATACGTGTATCTGCAAACAAACAAATAATTAATTATGCACCTTTTTTCAGAAGGGATAAAGAAAACTTTATGATTACCCTCTTACAGTTGTTTTTAACTATTTATTTCCTGCATTCTGTACATGGTTTAATAATTTTGATTATTTCCTGATAATCATTGCTGCAGTTCATACTCAAAACTTTCAAATGAATGTCATTTTTGAGTTGTAGGATATAATTTGCTTTGTACATTAATATTATTCATCACATACATATCATTCTCCGAGTGAGTGTGAAGGGAAAATTAGAGAAAGTTCAGCATGCAGAGAGACATTTAAGCTGTCATACTTCCAGCACTCCATACGTGATTGGAGCAGGATGAAGCCCCAGCAAGTGGTACCACACTTCCTTCTAATGTGTATTTTGCAGTCATTTGCAGAGTGTTCATTACACTGGGGTGACAAAAGTCATGGTATACGTTCTACTTTTGTGTTGGACGTCCTTTTGCCTAGTGTGGCTACTTGATATGGCATGAACTCAACAAGTCCACTGCAGAAATACTGAGCCATGCTGCCTCTGTAGCCATCCGTAATTTCAGAAGTGTTGCCAATACTGGATTTTGTGCATAAACTGATCTCTCACTTATAATGTGGTAGGTGATCTGGGTGGCCAAACCATTTGCTCAAATTGTCCAGGATCTTATTCAAACCATTTGTGAACAATTGTGACCTGGTGATATAGCACATGGTCCTCCATAAAAATTCTATAGTTGTTTAGGGAGTGCGAAGTTCATTAATGGCTGTAAAAGGTCTCGAAGTAGCTGAACATAACTATTTCTAGTCAGTGATTGGTTCAGACAGACCAGAGGACTATTTGATGGAGACACAGCACACACTATTATGGATCTGGGACAAGCTTGCACAGTGCCTTGTTGACAACAATTTTGTCCATGTCTTTGGGTCTGCGCCACACTCAGACCTCATCAACTTTACCAACTGAAACCAGGATTCATCTGATCAGGCCATGGTTCTCCAATGACCTAGGGTCCAAATAACATGGTCATGAGTCCAGAAGAGGAGCAGCAGCAAAGACACTCACTTTGGTCATCTGCTACCATAGCTCATTAACTCCTAATTTCAGCAAACTATTCTAATTGATTTCTGTGGTTATTTCATACAGTGTTGCTTGCCTGTTACCACTGACAAATCTGTGCAAACACCAATGTTATCCATCGTTAAGTGAATGCTGTTAGTCATTGGCTGTGGTGAGAGGTAACACCTGAAAATTGGTAATCTCTGCGCATTCTTGATGCTGTGGATTTTGTAATATTGAATTCGCCAGTGATTTCCAAAATGGACTGTCCGATGCCAACTACCCTTCTGCATTCAAAGTCTGTTAATTCCTGTCATGCATCCACAATCATGCCAGAAACCTTTTCAAATGAATCTCCTTAGTACAAATGACATCTCCACCAATTTACTGCCCTTTTATGTCTTGTGTACAGGATACTACTGTCATCTGTATGTGTGCATGTTGCTGTCCCATGACTTGTAATCTGAGTGTAAGTGTAGATGTATTTTGTATTGATGATGTTCTTTATTCCTCTGATATTAGTGATTTTACTTAATCATACTTTACACATGTTGAGATAATACTTCAACCTGATTTTTTGTCAATTGAAAATTCAAGTTCCACAATCAGTTGATTTTGTTCAATTAGGACAATTCTCCCCTATTTCACAGCTGCTTCACTAACAGGAACAATCTCAGCTTCTATTATGGATATTGTGATTAAAGTTTGCCATGTCTAATAGGTCCACTAGAGTAAATACAGAATACTCCCGATATTGATCGAGAAGAGCTTCTGTGAAATTTGGAAGGTGAAATGTACTGGCAGAATTGAAACTGTGAGGACGGGTTGTGACTCATGCTTGGGTAGCTCAGATGGTAGAGCACTTGTCCATGAAAGGCAAAGGTCCAGATTTCGAGTGCCGGTCCAGCACACAGTTTTAATCTGCTAGGAAGTTTCATATCAGTGCACACTCCACTGTAAAGTGAAAATGTCATTCTGGAATAACATTGATGTTCATCTCCAAACCACTGAAGGAACGGGATCTGTCCCCAGTCGCTGACAATGGTTTTTTATTTATTTGCTTGTTTATTTATTTTACACACCTAACTCCATAAAACCAAACCGAGAAGCAAATCTTGAAGGTCATAAAATGTTTCAGTTCACAGAATTAACACGAGAAAAGTAATAATAGGTAACATAAAATATACAAAATCCCATGCAGGCGACAAACTGTGAGTGTGGATTAGCATACTCCACAATTTAACGTGGGAATTAGCTCATTTTCTTCCAGCAACTCCCCGTCAGAATAAAAGGAGTGAACCATGAAAAAATTCTTCAGTTTAGCCTAGAAATTGAGAGAATTACTGCTAAGACTATTCAAGTCCTATTGTCATCTGGAGTAGTGCTGAACCATGATTCATCACTGAAAACAGTGCAGCTCCATTCATCAGCATTCTGTGCTTCCTAGCCTTCTCACATTGCATCAGTCCATCATACCCATTTGTATTGTGGTCTAACAGCAGCTTACACATGTGATTGTAAGTTCCTCCTACTCTAGCTGCTGTCAATCGCTGATAAATGGTGCAGGATGACAGAATGTTTTCTCTCAGGTAACAGGTTCAGATGTGAGGGGGTTACAGTGTGCTTGGTGCATAATACAGTGACCTTCCCTTGTCACGGTCAACATGGTTGACTGGAACCTTGAGACATTTATGTATTCCCTTGCATGTACTCCAATATCAGGCCACTGTCATATCCAAATGCCACTTAAATTTGGATATTGTATGATTTGACCAGCTGACCAAATTGAGACCCACAGCTAGACCTCTTTCAAACTGTGTTGAGTGCTTATAACACTGTCTCATGTGACTTCACAGATTCTCTGTGTTGTTCACAGTGATTGCTCAGTGTTGCTGTTCCTGCCCTCACATATATCCTACCAGGCACCGTAACAACACTAAACATGATCAATTCTAATGCACTCTGGTGATAATTCTCTCTGAATAGAACTCTAATAATTTGCATCAGTGGTGTGCACATATACAAAGTTACATTAATAACAGACCATGTCTTCTGCCTGTTTCAGTTTCTTTGTCAGGCAGTGTACGTTTTATGCTTATTCCATAAGAAGTGATTAAATTTGACCACAAGGTTATTGCCTGCCTACAAACTTTACCTTAATTCATTCTGTGCAGTTCTAATGTGAATAAGTAAACAAAAAATAACAGTGATGTGTGACACTCAACTTCTGTCTGATCACAATAGGATTGTGATGGCACATCAAAAAGAATAGTAGTTGCCACATACAAAACATATAGGCAGCTAACAGTAAATATTACAAGCTAACTTGTTCTCAAAGATAAATATTACTCAAAACATTTAAGCTTGTATATTAACAATTATTAACAACACATGTCAGCACATCTGCCTCTACTATCACAATCCATAAATAAGCTGATTGTGTGTATGACTAAATAATTCTCCCCTACTATAGTATTCTTCATGAAACAGTAGGCCTATTCAACGAACAACTGATGTTGTTCTGTCAGTATTCTATGTAATGTTAAATTTTGCATGAAGTTTTTGTGTTAAGAGTATGGCAAGCGATTTAACAGTGTTAATTAACAGTCTACTTTAGTCAAGCTCTACCAATTTTTTTCATATGTATAAAATATGCATTTTAGCTGCAACAGGCAGACAATGTGCTTTGTTGGTGCTGTACATTATAGTGATTTTCGCTGAGGTAAACTCAAGCTGCAGTGTTCTTCTTCAGCACGCCAGTGCAGAAGTGTGCACAGAATCAGGTATGTGAAAAATCCGTGCAATATTTGCATTTATTTACATAAAAGCCCACTTCAGAATTTTTCTTTGTGTGAATCCACGTGCACAAGAATCGTGTTCAGATTTGAAGTTCTAAATTCACTTATGTTACTGATTGCATTGCTTCTGCATCGTCTTTCATTGATTGTTTGAATATTTGTTTGCATTGTGATATATTGTGAAATTTCATACATTTGTGAGTGCTGCAAAGAACTTGTAGTGTCACAGAAAAATCCTGCAACCTTATTTCTGTTGTCTAATGACATACTCATTTTCTCAACAAAACTGTTCACTGCATATATGGTGTTTTTCCCCTGTTGAAAACCAAACTGATTGTTTAGAGTAATAAAATATTTTGTATTGAAGTTTTGGATTTGGGCATTAGTAAATTTTTTGAAATATTTTAGATATGGCTGGGAGAATTGACATATGATTTTAATTTCCCATGATTGCTCTTGATATCTTCTTGAAAAGTGGCTTGATTTCAGCATATTTCAGTACCTCTGGGAAACAGCCCTCTTCAAAATATTGATATTATTTGAGCTACCAGTAGTGAGTTTGCAATTTTATTGTGAACTGCTTCAATAACTTTGGTGTGTGTTCCTTCCTAATATGGAGAGTTTTTGTTTTTTAATGTTAGAATTGCATTTTCTGCATCCTCCACAGAAACTTGTAAAAAGTAACTTGGCATGTACTCCAAGGAAGTGTGTTGGGTCCCTTGCTGTTCGTGTTGTATATTAACGACCTCGCAGACAATATTAATAGTAAAATCAGGCTTTTTGCAGATGATTCAGTTATCTGTAATGAAGTACTATGTGAATGAACTTGCGTAAATATCCAGTCAGATCTTGATAAGATTTCAAAGTTGTGGAGTGATTGAAAACTTGCTTAAGTGTTCAGAAATGTAAAACTGTGCACTTCTTTAAATGTGAAAACATAGTATCCTATGACTATAATATCATTGAGTCACTGTTGGAATTGGCCGACTCATACAAATACTTAGGTGTAACACTTTGAAGGGATATGAAATGGAATGATCACAAAGCCTCAGTCATGAGCAAAGCAGGAAGTAGACTTCAGTTTATTGGTAGCATGCTGTGGAAGTGCAGTCAGTCTACAAAGGAGATTGCTTACAAATCACTCATGCAACCCATCGTTGAATATCGCTCAAGTGCTTGAGACCCGTACCAAATAGGACAAATACGGGATATTGAATGTATACAGTGAATGGTGTCATGAATGATCAAAGGTTTCTTTAATATGTAGGAGAGTGTCACAGATATACTGAAGGAACTGAATTGGCAGAGTTGCAGACAGACGAAATCTGTTACGAGAAAGTCTGTTAACAAAGTTCCAAGAACTGGCTTCAAATGATGACTCTAGGGATATACTACAGTACCCTAGTATTGGATCATGAGGACAAAATTAAAATAATTACTCCATGCACAGAGGCATTAAAATAATCATTCTTCCCATGCCCTATATGTGAATGGAATGGGAAGAAACCCCAGTAACATGTAAAATGGGATGTATCGTCTCCCATGCACCTCACGGTGGTTCACAGAGTATAAATGTAGATGCAGAAATCACTGAACACAAGGTAATAGATGTTGAAGTAAATAATTCAACTATGAATTCTATTTCATTCATACTTAGAAAGCAGTTTTATCAATATTCTTGTTACTTTTTATGTATCAATTCATTGCATAACTCACAAATTCGAATGCCTCTTGTTTTACTGACAGCATCATAATAGATATATTTATTTTTGCTTATGTCTGTTCAGTAGACATCAGCCAGAGACCCATTCACACATATGCTACATTGCTTTGAAACATGTCTACAGCTTGCCTTCATGTACTGGCATAATGACAATAGGAAAATATTTATCTGCAGTGCACAATATATGACAAGCAAATGTCAGATCAGCCATTTTTCTTATTGACGAAAAAATACTTGAGTACTATGCATGGCCAGCATTATTAATCTTGCCATCCCAAGAATTTCACATAGTTTTAAACACCAAGGAGATCTCTCACTTTTAAATACAGTCTAGTGTTTCTTTTTTACACACATTGATCATATGCTTAATAATTTCAAACAGTTATACCACTATGGTAAACTTTCTCTTCCATGTAGATTCATTTTATTTGTGATACAAATGTACATTCTAGCTAAAATTCCACATGCTTGTGGCTCTCATCACACTGCTCAGTTAGCTATGTCCCTTACTCAACATGTTACCTACTGCAAAATGACATCATCAATCACGCTGCTGTTTTTTGCCTGAGAGCCACAAATGTGTACCTGAATCAACTACTATCTCACTAAAAAGCAAGGTAACGCAGGAGGCCATTAATACATTGCAAGCTACACTTGTGACCCAAAACATTATGACCACTGCCTACCACTAGTTTGTATGCTGCCTTGTGGTGCTGAGGGCATATGATACAGTAGGAGAAGTGTATGAACAGAGCAGAGGTGAATGGGGCAGTCATTCTAATGACCATAAGTGGTGCAAATATGGAAATCTGCTAACTTAAGTGATTTTGATGAAAGCTGGATTGTAGCCTCCCAGTGTCTGGGAGTGAGCATCTTGGAAATGGCGAATCAGTTTGGCTGTTTGCATGCTACTGTTGTGAGCCTCTATGGAAGATGGTTGAAGAATGCTGGAACCATAAGTAGGTGACAAAAAGTAGAACTTAGAGACCAGAGCTTGCCCACTCTCTAAAGCAGGATAGGTGTCAATCTATGACAGATCTGATGACAGAGTGTAGTGCTGGTGCTCACACAAGTTTTTCGGAGCACGCCATACAGTGCACAGTGTTGAACGTGCTGCTCCCCAGCCAAGGACCCACACATGATCACTATGTTGACCCTACAACACTGTCAGTTATGGTTACAGTGTTCACAGGATCATCAAGATTGGACTGTATATCAGTGGAATCATGTCATCAAGTCAGATGAATCCCATTTGTTGTTAAACCACGTCGATGGTCATGTCCAGATACACTGTCATCCAGGCGAGTAGCTGCTTGAAACATGCAACGTGCCACATACACATTCAGGCGGGAGCAGTATTATGCTATGAGTGGGGGTGGGGGGGTGGGGGTGGGGGGTGGGTGGACATTCAGTCAGCTGGGCTTCCATGGGAACTGTGGTAATAATCAAAGGCACCGTGACAGCTGTGGACTATGTGAACATTTTTAGTGATCACCTGTTACCAAAAAAAAAAAAAAAAAAAAAATGGTTCAAATGGCTCTGAGCACTGTGCGACTTAACTTCTGAGGTCATCAGTTGCCTAGAACTTAGAGCTAATAAAACCTAACTAACCTAAGGACATCACACACATCCATGTCCGAGGCAGGATTTAAACCTGCGACCATAGTGGTCACTCGGTTCCAGACTGTAGCGCCTAGAACCGCATGGCCACTCCGGCTGGCACCTGTTACTCCTTATGCTTGATGTCTTACTCAAAAGTGGTGACATATTCCAGCAGAATAACTGTATATATCACAAGGCCAGAATTGTGATGCAACGATTTGAGGAGCATGATAGTGAGTTCACATTGATGCCTTGGCCATCAAATTCAGCTTATCTGAATTCGATGAAACCCAACTGGGATGCTGTCAGGTGCCAGCTCTACATTTGTGCATACGTATCTGGTGCCACAAACCTCTGGAAACTTATCAAGTACCTGTTGAATCCGTGTCATGCAGAATCACTGCTGAATTGCAGTGGACCAAAATGCTTTTGAGTAGGTGGTCTTTTTATAGCTCATCAGAGTATGTACCATAGTCACTGAATTTTCTAATGAGCTGCTTACTTTGGTGTCTCACAGAGTTTTCCATGAATAAGCAGTATTATGTTCCTGAAGTTGCTTAATATAAACAGATTCTTTCAGATCACTATACAGGAAAGCAGTACACAAACCTGTCTGATATTTTTGTTTGCCACAGCATTGAATAGTGCTCAATTAATGGTTCTGCATGCTACAAGACAACAAGTTTGGTCATAATAAACATTTTGTTGTCAGGAAAAGTCTTTAGTTACCAGTAAAGCTTTGAAATTGTTAAATGAACTATCATTATCCATCTTTATTTAATAAACTTGCAGAAAACAGTGGTTCATTTTCGTGAAGTAAAATACTCACAGACGCAAGTCTGGTTGTGCTGCAAGTTGATATTTCTCAGATGACCATATTGATTTGATTATATAATTTCTTGAAATGTTTATTGCCCTTTGTAATCTGTTGAACAGAAAAGACATATCTTTGCACTTGATTAAACATTTGAATGTTGGCTGGTCATGTAAATGTTATCCAGTTATTACATTTCCTTTGATGCCTTCCTAAGTTATTCTGTGGTTTTCACTTTGAAAACAAGAATCACACTTACTTTTAGTTTGTCATTGCATCTTGACTAGAAATATGTATAGTTGCTGGAGCAGGCATTTCTTTCTTCTGAACTAATATCTCATCTACTTTTTGCCAAATATGACAACCTTTCATATTAGCAAAATTATTTTTATGGTCTTGCAGTCCATCTTCTCTCTTTGTCTTGTAATGCAGAACCTATTACATGCAGGTGCTTAGTCCTACGTATCTTGCCACTTCAAAAATCATATAGGGATGTCCTGGATACATTCTAAGATCATGCCCACTTTCAAATAAATAAGGCTGAGTTTATCGGTTTCATTCAAAGATTCTGTGGAATTTTACTGTGGGCATGCATTATATGTCTGTCTTTGTTTACTGTGGTACATTCCTCCATTTCTTGCCACCATTTCTCAGTGGAGTAAAGGGCATCGTGAAGTGTTGAACTGTTGACATCTTTATGAAGTATTTCTCTTACATCTTCATTTTCAGATTCTCCTCCCTCCATCATCATTCTTCAAAATCACATTGGTACCTTGCCCAACAACCATAGACTCATTTATGAATTGTTTCACTTTATGTACAATCTCAGTTTACAAAAATTTTGTACCTTCATCTTTAGACAGTTCAAAATAATGATAGGTAGACATGGAGCTTTGAGATACCCACAAAGATTTCTGTGTCACATCTCTCATTTTCAAAGCTTATGCTCTTAAGGAAGTCTATGAGCTTCACAGTGACATGACATTTTCATAACTCCAAGTCAAGATCTGCATTGACATTCAATTCCTTGTAGGTAATTTTCTTCATGTATGTGTTCATTTCGTTAAGAAAGTGGAGTTTAATGCTTCTGATGGCTTATCTGAATAAGTCTGCAGTTATTTATTCCCATTATTATGATATCTGGTCCAATGTTAAAACTCTATTTTTCTATTGGTGATATGAATTCAGTCACTGGATTTTTTACTTGTCAGAAAATGTGATTTGAATACAACAGTAACTTGACCAGTGGAGATAATGTCATAGGTTATCCAGAAAGCATACAAACAACATGTATACGAGGTGCGGCTGGAAAAAAACCGGACTGATGCTGGAAAAAACATTTATTTACAATTATTTACAATTTCACGTTATCTCCTTCAATGTACTCTCCTCCTCGGTCTCTACACCGCTCCATATGAATTTTCCACTGTTCATAGCAATGCTGCAGATCATTTTCGGTAAGTCCATACATTACTTCCGTCGCTTTTTCTTTTACTGCTTCAACAGTCTCAAATCTAGTTCCTTTCAAAGCTGACTTGACTTTAGGGAAAAGAAAAAAGTCATAGGGGGCCAAATCAGGTAAGTAGGGTGGATGATCTAAGATGGGAATGTTGTGTTTTGCCAAAAACGTCTTCACTGACAATGCGCTGTGAGCTGGGGCATTGTCTTGGTGAAGGATCCATGACTTTTTTCTCCACAAATCGTTCCGTTTTCTCCGTACTCGCTCACGTAGGGTAGCCAGGACGCTAATGTAGTAATGCTGATTCACTGTTTGTCCCTCTGGTACCCAATCAATGTGCACAATCCCTTTGATGTCAAAAAAAACAATCATCATTGCCTTGAATTTCGATTTTGACATTAGTGCTTTTTTTTGTCGTGGAGAACCAGGAGTTTTCCAATGCATCGATTGGCATTTAGTTTCGGGATTGTAAGTAAAAAATCACGATTCATCGCAAGTAATAACATTTTGTAAGAAGGTGGGACCACTTTCAATGTTTTCCGGGATGTCAGAACAAATCATTCTTCGGCGTTCCTTCTGTTCAATTGTGAGACGCTTTGGAACCATTTTTGAACACACTTTGTTCATGTTGAAACTTTCATGAAGAATCTGCCTAACACTTTCCTTGTCAACTCCTGTTAACTCAGACACTGCTCTGATTGTTAAACGGTGATCTTGTCGAACAAGTTTACCGATTTTTTCAATGTTTGCATCAGTTTTTGCTGACAATGGTCTGCCAGTGCGAGTGTCATCACTGGTGTCTTCGCAGCCATCTTTAAATCATTTAAACCACTCAAACACTTGTGTTCGCGATAAACAATCATCGCCGTACACTTGTTGTAATATTACAAACGTTTCACTTGCAGATTTTCCTAGTTTGAAACAAAATTTGATGTTAACACGCTGTTCTTTCTGTACACTCATAATTTTCCGACGCACAGACAAAACGTCAACTACTTAAAACAGACGCCACGGGCAGACTGAGTGCAGGAGGCAGATGAAACTCGAGCAGTAGGCGGAGCGAGAGTCACGTGACAGGCCACGCAACTTTCAGCCTTATTGCATTCGTTTTATTGTTTCACCAGTACTAGTCCAGTTTTTTTCTAGCCACACCTCATATATCCTGCTAATTGACATAAATGTCACTGCAGGATCAAATTTCTAAAAAGTTCCGTGAGAATAAAAACAGATTATTGCTGATTACAGTAAACTTGTAGTTTCAGTTGAAATTTGGACTATTACATGAAGAAGAAAACATAATAATTTTAAAAGGCAGGAAGGAGTAATTAAATGAAAAGCAGTTGTTTTGCACAAAATTCAGAGAAACCTTCAAAGAACGAGCATGGCTCAAACAATAAATCTTCAACAAAATACACCTACTACAGGTGAAGAAAAAAGTCAGACTAGAGCACAATGCAAAGTAAAACTACCACAAAATAATAAAATTAACAACTCCACAAATGTAGCAGTTAATTTGCTGGAATAAATAAAAGTGAAGACGACTTTTCTTTCCCAGCTAAAGCAAGTTGTTTCTGTTTGTACAAAAGGCAGAATATTTGTGGAAAGAAATTTTAAATAAAATATTTTACACTAAACAAAGACTGTAACACAATCCTTGAATTCAGTGATAAAATAATTCACCTGAATTATGCAGTACTTCAGCCCAAAACAAACAATTAACAAATGTTAATGCACTCACTAAATAATGATATCATAGAAAAATATAACGTAATTTTCTTCTTTCATTGAGGATTATGTTTAAAAACTCCCCTAAGTTTTTTTGTCGTACATGAAAGATAACCAATAATTAACACTGGTCACAAACTACAGTAAATTATAAGACATTGCATTGTCTGTTATCTGTGTTATTGCCTCAAAATTTAATTGATACAGTGCATTGCTGCAGTAACCTGCTCATCAAGAACTCCCAAAATTTCAGTGATTACTAAATCCACATTATCAATAACAGTAAATGTAATTGGCAATACATAGGCTTTGGAGAAATTAAAACAACATAAGAAATCTTTCACGGGTAATTTAATCAAGACTTCTTTTTAGTAGCATTACACACAAATATTAAGGGAAAATAGCATGACTATCATAAAAAATATTTTGCATTTACATAATTTTATCATTTCACAACTGTAATTATGCTGGCAACATTAATATTAAAACTGAATTTTACTTAAAGTTAACTGCTTTAAAAAAATATAAACAAGTAGCCACCTGTGAAATAAGACTATGAAAAACAAATCAAACCATCTTCTGATTCTTCACACACATTCTGTCCCTTTCAGTCAGCAAACTCCAGTTCATTTAATGTTGATGCTATATTAAGAAGCATTGGAAAACTATTCCTTAACCAATGTGCTTATGTCCAAAACTTCATGGAGAGATTCAAGATGGCAGACTGCAAACTTTGCAAAACAGTAATGGAAGTCAACTCCAGTTAATATGTTTGTGAAGCAAGGGTTGAAAATAAAAGACACAGAACATTAATTGATTGTTTGCTGTAGTGACAGTTGCAAGATATAATGAAAATGGACAATGTTTTACACTCACTGTACTGAACAACACAGTAAACCAATATTGCACAAGTAATATAGTGTGTTAGCCATTTACTAGCAGGTCATTTATACAAAGTGCATTTAAGTACTAATATGTAAATGATATTTATTCATGAAGACTTTGTATGCTTTGTCTGTTTGTTGTATATTACATTTTTTTAGAAATTTTCTTTGTTACAAAAAATTTGTATCTGGTATTATTGATTATTGGAACATTTATAACCATACAATGAAACATTCAAGATTTATTGGAAATTATTTAGTTATCATGAAAATGTTGGTATTGAGACTTCTAAAATCAATGTTGTACTTTAAAATTGGCAACACCTGATACTCTGCTGTGCTTCTTCATGCTTCCATCTATTTAACAATGTGGTGATTACATCTACTTGATGTCGCACCATGCAGTGGCTTATTCTGTAAACAAGTACATAGCTTCATCTGACAGTAGCAATCTAAGGCAAATTAAATACCATTTTTGGCGAGCAGCGAACAGTAAAGCCCCCAATCAGTTGCAAATTATGAAGTGGTTTAAACCCAGAAGGCCAGAAACGAGCAATCAAATCATAAAACAGCATCAAATTATGAAGTGGTTCAAACCAATAAGGATGGTGGTGAATGATTCACAAATTTTGAAAGCTCCAAAAGTAACTTCACCACTTGATCATCACCAAGAAGCAGAAGCCATACTCAACAAACACACCAAGAATATTATGCTTTACAGAACATCACATCTCAAAGGGATGAACTTATTGCATTTAGATTCTAACTACAACACTGAAAGCAACTACTCTAGAGACAACAAAGAAAGAGATGGTGTAGCTATTTTTGTTAAAAATAATGTCATATATAGATCTATAGATGTAAGTAAATACTGTCTAGAACAACTATTTGAAGCCTGTGCAATAGAAGTTACAGTAGACAGCTCCCCAGTAATAGTAGTGGCAATTTACAGGGTACCTGGAATTAACTTTAGGGAAATAATCATTCTTGGGGATTTTAATGTAGACTTTGTAACTGAAAACAAGAAGAAAGTAGAGCTCCAGAATCTGATGAATTCATATAATATTATTCCAGTAGTTGACTTTCCCACTAGAATCACACCTGACAGTCACTCTTTGATAGACGATAGACAATATTTTTATAGATTTAAGTAGGCACTATTGCTTCACTGTCACCTCTGTCTTGAATGGTCTGTCTGACAATGATGGACAGCTCCTCACTCTGAACAACAGTACACCCCTCAAGAAACTAATCCCTACCTGGAAATCTATTAGGATAATGACTAGTGATTCACTTGAAGTCTTTAAACACAAACTGCAACAGATGGACTGGAACCCAGTATATAGGGTGGATGACGTTAATGCCAAATTTAATATATCCATAAATGAGTTCTCAGCCTTATTTGAAGAGGTATTCCCAAAAAAAGTTTGTTATAAGCAAAACTGATACATCAAAGAAAAAAACCCTGGATCACAAAGGGAATTAAACAATGATATAAAACAAAGAGGGAACTTTACATTGCAACTAGAATGTCTAAGGACACTTCAAAAACTAACCATTACAATATGTGCTGTACGATACGAAAGAAGGTAATACAAAAATCAAAAGCATTGGATTATGATCAAGAAATTGAAAACTCTCGTAACAAAATTAAGACTATCTGGAACACTCACTGTTAGAAGGGAGACAGGGAAAACCATAAGAACTTCTGAAGAACTCAAACTTAAACACGAAGGTAATCAAGTACACAATCCTGATAGCATAGCCAATATTTTCAACAAGCACTTCTTGTCAGTTTCAGAACAAATAGATTCAAGGGCTCTGTTAGTGAAGTTTTGAGTCATAGGCAAAAGACGATACCCAAACATACAGATAAAATTCACATTAGACCTGTCATACCATCTGAAATTAAAAGGATAATCATCTCCCTCAAGAATTCTTATACCACTGGGGCAGATAATATCTCTAATAATTTACTAAAACAGTGCTGTGCTGACATTAGTGATGTACTTAGCCAATTTTTAATGCATCCTTACAACAAGGAACTGTGTCTGACAGACTCAAATATGCATTTGTAAAACCCCTCTTCAAGAAAGATGACACAACCGAAGTTACAACTTACAGGCCCATTTCCCTTCTAACGGCCTTTTCTAAGATACTGGAAAACTTATGTATTCAAAAATTTTGGAACATCTAAATAAATATAACATTCTCAGCAAAAGGCAATTTGGATTCCGGAATGGATGACCAACTGAACAAGCAATTCATGCTTTCACAAATAAAGTTCTGGTATCAAGTAATGACAAAATGGTAACAACTGGACTATTTTGTGACTTGTCAGAAGTGTCTGACACTGTGAACCACCAAATCCTATAACAGAAATGAGACCTATAAGAAATAAGTGGCTTAGCAAATAAGTGGTCAGAATCATACCTCAAACATAGGAAGCAGAAAGTAGTAGTAGATAGTACTGATGAGATCCATAATGGTCTGGTTTCATCTGAATGGAGAACCATTAAATGTGGAGTGTTCCAAGAATCCACTCCTGGTCCTCTACTATTCCTCATATTTATAAATGACCTACCTCCATGTACAATTTTATAGCACCTTTTTACCTTTTTTGCAAATGACACCAACAGTGTGATTAATGGTGATACATGTGAAGATCTTCAAGGACCTGTTAAGAATATTCTTACCAATTTAGTGAAATGGTTTAGCATCAGTGGACTCTGATTGAACTTTAATAAAACTAATTATATTCAGTTCATTGCAACTGCTAAAACGGAGAAGGAATTAACTGTGAAATGTGGAACAGAGTCAACAGAAAGAGTTGAATCAACAAGGTTTTTAGATGTTTTCATTGACTCCAGAGTAAACTGGTCTCATCATATAATAAATATTCAGAAGAGACTCAGCTCATCGATTTTTTCCCTGTGCATTGTCTCAGAGAGCGGAAACATACACACAATGAAGGTAGCATATTATGAATATTTCCATTCTCTTATAACTTATGGTACTATATTTTGGAGAAACCAAAGACTAGCAGAGAACATACTCCTGGCCCAGAAACATGTTATAAGAATAATGAGCAGCATAGACTCCAGATGTAGTTGTACAAACCTTTTCTGAAAACTAAAAATTCTTACTGTCACGTCCCAGTGCATATTTTCTCTTATAGGGTTCATCAGCAAAAATACACAGTTTCATAAAAGAAATAGTGAATACCATGGATATGATACCAGGAGAAAGCAAGATTTCCACAATTAATGTAAAAACCTGACCATGGTGCAAAAGGGTGTGTAGTTCTCAGGTGCAAACGTTTTTAATGCTCTCCCTCCAAGTATTAAAAACAAATTTGATAACCATTCCTCCTTTAGGGATCTTATGAAGCAATTTCTACCGGAAAGGTCATTTTACAGTTTAGAAGAGTATTTTAATCACAATAAAAAACCACCTAGATATTTTGTTTGAGTGTGATACACCATAGTTTAAATTGGAAAATGATGTAGGTACCATACCCATGTAACATCCATAGTCATTTTCACTGGTTTTTAATGTGTTTTCACTTTCTGTGTGTAATGTTTGGTGTTATCTGTTACTGTTACCACATATGTGTATAGCAAACATGTAGTACTACTTTTGTTTGATTGACTGCTTTACTACTACCTTTGTATTGATTGTTTACTGACACACTCTGTATCCTTGTGAGTTTATCACAGTTGGATTGATGGAGTAAGAAATAAATAAATAAAACTCCATGAAGCCTCAAGCCTTCCACAATATTTCATAGATGTCACCGGTGAAGTGAAGAAACAACATTGGCAATAGTTATCTATGTAGACTGCTAACTTATATCATACTACCATTAAATTAAAAAAAGGATCAGTCTTCATGCTTTTAAGATGTATAGAAAGTAAAAAACAACAAATGTGACTTGTAATCAATCATACTACCTGCAAATTTATAAAAGGCTGGATGTAGGAGTTCAGTGCACAGAACCATTAGCATGTCAATGAATGCTGCAGATAGATTGAATCATTATTAATCAGGTAACAGTAAAGAATGGATACCATGTAAGAACGGCGAATCACTTTATCCACCAGAGAAAAAGGAAACAAAAAAGGAATAGCTAAGGATAAAAAGGTTGCTAGCTAATCATATTTCAGGAAAATGTCAGAGAAATTGGTGATTATGTTAAAACTACGCAAAGTTGAGTTGACATTCCAAAAAAAAGTTTAGCAGGTGTAGTTCACATTAACAATCATTTACCACATGTTCCATTACAATATTTATAATACTGTGTGTGTCTATGTCTGTCTGTGTCTGTGTCAGTGGAGGGAAGTGTAATGTTTGTGTTGTATGGTGAGAGACGAGAGAGGATGAAACCCGATGCCAGCATATAGCCTACTCCTTGCAAATAGCACCAAGATGACCACCAAGCTTAACATCCCCATACAGCTGACAGATCACCATCAATAGTGTCACATACCCTCACCTTACAAGACACTGCAGAGAAGTTTGGTAGTTAAACCAATATATTGTCATGAAGTCTGGTGATCAGGAACTTAATGCCACCACCTCTCCTCCCCTTCCCAGCCAAATACTGGAAGTGAAATTCTTTTCCACTATCAGAGACCCAAAAAATTACCAAAGAGAAATGAATGTTTTTTTATGGATCAGTCCAAGCATAGATTCCAGGGCTGGAAAATCAATTAAATGTTCTCCATTGCCCCATAATACTGTACTCCTTCCCTCCTGTGACAGAAATTCTATCTTATTTTTGCACTTAAATGTCAGATCTCTGAAAAATAAAGCTTATGAGCTTGGTATACTATTAAAAAGTAACAAAAGAATGGTTTTATATATACATGAACATTGATTAAAGGAAGAGGATATAAAACTGTATGTACCATCAGGTTTCAAATTAGCTACATTCTACTACAGACCCCATGAATCTTACGGGGGTTCATCCATGTATGTTACCAATGATCTAGACTTAAAGTTTTCTTTTCTTGAAGTTGGTGACTTATGCATTAAAGGTGTTTTTGAAGCAGCTGCTTTGATTATACCTAGTATACATTTCATAACTGTTTCTTTATATCACACTCCTGAAAGTAATGTAGAAAAATATATAGAATGTTTTGAAAAACTTGCGATCAGTTTACAAAAGTATACTAAATACAAAATATTAATTTTTGGGGATCTTAACATAGACATTAGGAAAATGACAGGCAGAAATGTTAATTTAATAAATATGTTAAGATCCTATAATCTCTTTTGTGCTAGTGAAAGTCCTACAAGGCATTTCTCCTGTCTTGACAATCTAATAACAAATGTATACAAATGTGATTTTGAGGTAGGCTTATTTATTGTCGATTACCTGTTAGACCATAGAGGTATATGGGTGAAACTAATTACTGAAAAACCAAAAGAAGACCAGGAAAAAACTCAGTGCACGAGACTATTTACAGATAGAAATATTAGCAAGTGTAGAGAAGAACTTAAATCTATAGACTGGAATACTGTTATACATTCCTCCAGAAATGTTGATAGCACCTTCAGCACATTCCTCAAAATTATTTCTGAAATCTTCCATACATGCTGTGCACTGGTTAAAAAAACAACTAACAAAAAAGTCAGGAAACCTAGCCACTCAGCTTTACAGAAGTGTTTTTCACCTCAAGTACAAAAACTGAGACTATTGGTAATTACTTGTCATGATAAGGTCAAAAATGGAGCAGCAGATACTTACAAAAACCTGAAAAAAAATACAGATCTGAAATTAAAATAGCCAAGTGTAAGGCAAATGGTGATTTCATTTAAAAAAATCACACCGTAAATGTAAGGCTGCATGGAAAGTGATAAAAACAGAGCTAGGTATGGATATAAACTATACAGACAACACAAATGCTGCTAACATCACTGCTGATGACTTCAGTCACTTTTTTGTCAACTCTGCCAAACTTAGCCTCTCAATTCAAGTCAACCAGAATAACATACACCTATTTCTCACCCCACATCTGGCAGAAATTTTCAATAAAATATTACAAACATAGTGTTAGCCTGTAAACAGAGAGAAGTACAAAAAATTGATATAATTGAAGCAACCACAAAATTAGGATACTCCAGATTTGAAGATGTTTATGGCCTGTCAAACTTTGTAGTTAAAAAATTGTAGATCTCATATCATATCCTCTTTGCATACTGATAAACTGGATGCTGTCTAGTGGACACTATCCAGAATGTCTCAAAAATACAGTTGTCATTCCTTTTTGCAAAAAGGGTGACAAGTCTCATATCAATAATTGTAGACCAATTTCACTTGTGCCTATTCTCTCAAAAATAATAGAATATTGTACACTGCATCAAATATGCATACACCAATCAGACAATAATATATTAAATGATTCTCAGTATAGATTTAGGTCAAACTTATCAACAGTCAAGGCAGTTGAAAACCTTATACCTTTTGTACTAAGCTCATTCAAGTCAGAACTATCTGCTGAAGCCATTCAAATTGATGTGAGTAATGCTTTTGACTCAGTTAACCACAAATTATTATTAGATAAACTGTGTTGCTATGGAATCAAACACTTAGAACTCTCACTAATTGAATCATACCTCAGCAATAGAAAAGAAACTGTAAAGCATAATGGCCAAAAATCACAGACTCTAAGTATAAAACTAGGTGTTCCACAGGGCTTAGTGCTTGGCCCTCTACTATTTATATTATTTTTAAATGACTTTCCGAGTAACTTACCCTGTAAATCTATCCTCTGTGCTGATGACACAACATTAGCTAATTCCATAAAGGATATAAACAAATTGAAGGAGGAAAGTGAAGAATGTCTCAAAATATATAATATCTGGTTTAAAGCTAATGAATTAACTATGAACCATGAAAAGACTGTCAAGATAATCATCAGTCAAACAGTAACACTGAGTTATCCTCTGTTAAAATACTAGGAATACACATTGGCTCGAAATTAAAGTGGGACACACATACCGATTAGGTATGTTGAAGTTATCACATGTTATCTACCTACTAGCCAAACTATACGCATGTGTTACACAAGATTTATTACTTCATTCATACTACACCTTCTTTCACTGCCATCTAAAATATGGCATTCTTTTATGGGGTAACTCCCCAGGAGCCAAAATAATTTTCACTTGGCAGAAAAAAACAATTCGATGTCTTTATGGAATCACTGACAAGACTTCATGCAGACCTTATTTTAAAGACTTAAAAATTCTCACAGTCCCATCTCTTTACATATATTGTTGCCTATTAAACATAAAAGAAAACTTAAACCACTACACTGTAAGGAAATCTGTACATCAACACAATACTTCACAAAAAATATGATTGATATACCCACAACCAGGCTTAAGAAAACCCAGTCTAGAAAATACTTTATCTAGTATAGAAGAATTTCAGAATAGATATAAAGATGACCTAATTTATTGATAAATTAAGGATTACTGTTATTTATAGATAAGGGTGTAGAGGCAACTATAAGGTAATAGGGTACAACACTGCTATATTTTTACCATGTAGTATTTTACTATATGTACAAATAGCTATAATTCTTCTGATGACGTCGATTACATGTTAATGCTGATCAATTAAGGCTTACTGTTATGTATAGATATCAGTTGAGAGGCAGTTATAAGCTAATAGGGTACAACACTACTATATTTTTACCATGTAATATTTTGCTATATGAAAGATAATGCACAAATAGCTATAATTCTTCTGATGACATTGATTGCATGTTAATGCCGATAAATTAAGGCTTACTGTTATGCATAGCTATCAGTTGAGAGGCAGTTATAAGTTAATATGGCACAACACTGCTATATTTTTACCATGTAATATTGTGTTGTGTAAAACATAATGTACAAATAGCTGTAATTCTTCTGACAACATTGATTGCATGTTAATGCTGAAAGATGGACAAAATAAATAAATAAATAAGTAAATAAATTCAAACCAATATAACAGCAGGTCAGATGCCATAGCACAAGAGTGCATTAGTGATCTTGGCCATGGTGGTGAGTATGTTAACTGTTTGTGTATATGACCGTTGCCAGTTTTGTTTCTTCACATTCCGTGTGACATCTCCAGAATACTATGAAACTCTTGAGGCTCCACACAGTCGATTGGAGCAATATACAGTGTGTTTGAAAAATAGCTCCTTAGTTTTAATGTGTTCTAGAATCTGAAAAAATAACATACAATATTCTAGTTTGTGGTGTTTGATTCATTAACTCTCCAATTTTGCTCCCCTGCAGTAGGCAGGTCTGCTTTACCTTGAGATGGCACCAGTGCTGTTTTTTTCCTCTGTTCCCTCAGTTCAATCCAGATGTGCATGCAGTGCAGTGCAGAGCAACTCAGCAACAACGTGTACTCCACAACAGAAAGCACAGTGTGTTATTTGGCTTGTGAAAACTGAGTCAGTTATAACAGTGCAACGTAATTTTAGACATCAGTATGGGGGTAAACCACCTACAGCAAAAACTATCCATCATTGGCTAAAGTGTTCCAAAGAAATTGGTAGTGTTTTATGAGCAAAATCACTAGGTAGACAGAGAACTTCTGAAGATGTTGTTGAACAGATCTATGTTTCATGTGTTTGGAGCCCGGAGAAGTCATTGGCCAGACGTTGTATACAATTAGGAGTACCTAAAGGTACTGAGTATGGTGCTGTATGTAAAAGACTTAAGTTGCACACCTACAAATTGCAACTGTTACTTGAAATAAAACCTACTGATAAAATTGGAAGGTATGAGTTCGCTGCTGACTTTCTACACAGAACTGATGATGATGTCAATTTTTTTATAAAAAAAATATTCTCTTTTCTGAAGAGGCTACATTTCATGTTAGTGGAACAGTTAATCATCATAACAGGAGAATTTAGGGGGCAGAGCATCCACATGAGGTTATTCAACATCAATGTGACTCTCCCAAAGTCAATGTATGGTGCAGTTTGATGGAAGATTGTGTGATTGGTTCTTTCCTTTTTGTAGAAAAACAATAAACAGGGACATTTACTGCAACATATTGAAAGATTACTTCTTTCCCCAAATGGAAGATACTGAGGAGGAAAGGGGGCTTGTGTTTTTTCAACAAGATGGCGATTCACTTCATTACAGTAACCATGTCCATGCAGCTCTTGACACTCACTTTCCAGGAAGGAGCATAGACAGGGCTGGCCCAATACCTTGGCCACCACAAAGCCCAGACTTAACCCCACTGGACCTTTTCTTTTGGGGACACATAAAAAATGTTGTGTACAGTGAAAAGATTAGAGACATAAATCATTTACAGGAAAGAAATGTCACAACTGTTGGAACAGTTATGCCTGAAATTTTGGTGAATACGTGGCGAGAAGTGGAATATCATCTCAACATGTTTAGGGCAACTACTAACATTAAACAAAACTAGAAGGAATTCTCTTTCATGATATAGACTCATGGTTAGCAAAATGTACTAGCATTCAGGAGAATAATGGTTCAACTTCCCATCTGGCCATTCAGTTTTAGGTTTCCTGTCATTTCCCTAAATTACTCCACACAACTGCCAGGATTTTTCCTTTGAAAAAATGGTACTGTCTTTCTTTCCCTTTCTTTCATAATCCAAGTGGCACCCCATCTCTAATGACCTCAGTGTTGATGGGTTTTTAAACTGTAACCTTCCTTCTTTCTTCCTTCTTTCTCTGTGCCTTTCAGTAGTCAAACTGAGAAAATTTCCCTTCATAGTCATAACCATTAGGAATATGAACATAATTAAATACACCTAATACAAATCAAATCCTTCCATTGTACCCACACAGAAAATCAGGACTCAAGATAACTTTACTGCTTAACCAAAGAACCACCATTAATTTATATTCAAATATTTTAACCCTGTTTCAACAGGTAGCATTGCTTATTGCTTAAGAGTTTTTCTAATTCACCAGTTGCTCCTGCTAATCTTGAGATAACTGCAGGTGCAGTAATTACACAATATCATTGCTGTTAGCAGTTCATAAAACAATTGCGATATGCTATTCAGTTCACTACAACTCCCCAATAAGGCTTTAACAGAAGTATCCAATTCCTTCATGTCGATGAATGGGTAGTAAGTGCCATTAGCATTGTCCACAAAGCTTCCTCCTGCAACAGATCTTCTATAATGCTTGTTGTAGAATAACAGTTTTCGTTGCTACTAGGCCCAGCCTCTTCCTTTACAGCTAAGTGATATATGTCATAAACATCTGATGAGTTATTCAATATTTCCTTTATTCCATTCTCTAAAATTTCAATCTTTTTTTACTTAACCCTCCATTACATGCACCGCAGACTGTGAGTCCACAGTTTTATCTTTCCATCAACAATCACTTATAAACTGAAGATTTCCATTAGTGGCTTTTCTACCTTCCCCTCCTTCCGTAATGAATTATTGGCAACAATTGAAGTTAGTCATTATTGCCAGAAGCAGCAGTCTCGTGAGGTGCGGAGTGTCAGTCCGCGTGTGTGCATTCGTGTGGCGCGGTTCTATCATCAGTTCCTTTACAATGCATTGCAGGTAAGGAGTTTTCTTCCTTTATAACATTACAAAACGTAGACATTTACATTTAGAAACTTTTTTTATTTATTTATTATCCAAACTGTCATACAATTATGTGCCTTTTCATTGACCAACACCGATTAGTGAAATAAGTTATACACTTTTTTTTTCAGAAGAACGGTGGATGATGATCAGGTTTTGCAGTGGTTGGACGAAGAACTTGGTAATGAAGAATCTAGTGATCTGGAGTCAATATTCGAAAGTGATCACTATTCAGATAGTGAACAGTCGCTGGACAAAAATGATTCTATCGAAAAATTTGACTTGTATTTTGGGAAAGATGGTATGCAATGGAGCCATTGACCTCTAATCCAAAACAGAAGAGTAAGAAGACCTCAACATAATATTGTCAAGCATTTACCGGGAGTCATAGGTGAACCGAAAAATGCCAAGCGTCCAAATGATTGTTTACAACTTTTCTTCACAGATGACATTTTAGAAGAAATTGTTCGCTGCACTAATATTTACATTGCTACCATCCGTTCTAAATATTCCAGAGAAAGAGATGCTGCAGACACTAACATTACAGAAATCAAAGCTTGTTTAGGACTCCTTTTCTTGGCGGGTGTGCTATGAACATCACACACAAATTTATTGGATCTCTGGGCTGCAGATGGTACTGGAGTGGAGTACTTTAGACTTTCAATGGGCATAAACCATTTTCGTTTCTTGCTGACATGTCTGAGATTTGATGATGTCAGAAACAGAGCTCATAGGAAGGAAACAGACAAATTAGCTGTTGTCCAATTCTCGATAGATCAGTTCAATGAAAACTGCAAGAAACATTATAGTTTTTCAGAACTAGTTACAGTACATGAAATGCTGGATGCATTCAGGGGCAGACGTGGATTTATACAATACATTCCATCAAAACTGGCAAAATATGGTATAAAAATGTTTGCACTTACAGATGCAAGGATGTTCTATACCAGCCATTCAGAAATATTTTGTGGGAAGCAAGTGGATGGGCCTTATCTCTGTGATAACACACCTCATGCTATTGTCAAAAGAATGGTGAAATGCATATCCAAATCTGGCAGAAATATAACATGTGATAATTGGTTCACCTCAATTCCACTTGCAGCTGACTTGTTGGAAAATGACAAGCTGACAATGGTTGGAACAATTCGAAAAAATAATCGTGAAATTCCTCCATTTATGACAGCAGCATATGATTGTCCTGTGGAATCCAGTATTTTTGCATTTAGGAAGAACATGACACTGGTTTCATATAAACCTAAGAAAGACAAGGTTGTTCTGGTACTGTCTACTTTACATGATGATGAAAGTATTGACAATGTGTCGGAAAAGTGCAAGCTGGAAATAATAACATTTTGACAACAAGACTAAATCTGGTGTGGATAAAGTTGATGAGATGAAATGTACATACTCTGTGACAAGAATTACCAGAAGATCGCCTTTTATAATTTTTTCCTCTCTTCTAAATATTGCTGGACCAATGGATACATAATTTACAAGAGCAATTCGGATTCAACAATTCCCAGAAAAGACTATCTAAAAGTTCTTGCCAAAGAACTGTTGAACAATTATATGACAATGAAGGTCAATCATCTAAGTACACCGGTGAACATCAAGAATCGTATTAAGGAAATTTTGGGATTACCAACAGCTGAAGCTCTTGCTAGACCTCCACAAACAACGGCTCGAGGAAGATACAACTTCTGTGATAGGAAAAAAAACAGACCAACAAGATTTTCCTGCAATATGTGCAATAAATTTGTATGCCTAGAACATGTCGGTGCATATCTGTGCAGTGAGTGCAGTGAAAATGGCAGCCACCACGAGTGATTTACTCGAATTGACAGTGAGGCTGTAAACTATTGTTTTCTGAAAAAGTTTCTATGTCGGTGCATATCTGTGCAGTGAGTGCAGTGAAAATGGCAGCCACCACGAGTGATTTACTCGAATTGACAGTGAGGCTGTAAACTATTGTTTTCTGAAAATGTTTCTGAACTAATTTACTTAAGATAAGGATTGGTTAATATTCATTGGGAAAAAAAAAAAAACAGAAT
The DNA here is from genome assembly GCF_021461395.2 of Schistocerca americana. Taxonomy (NCBI): domain Eukaryota; kingdom Metazoa; phylum Arthropoda; class Insecta; order Orthoptera; family Acrididae; genus Schistocerca; species Schistocerca americana. The sequence continues at coordinate 334,197,370 of NC_060119.1, read as the reverse complement.
GAATGTAAATTTCAGCAAGTACAATAAATGTTCTTATTGGTTTATGGGTAAATTATGAGTTAAAATATTTACTGTACACTACTCATGCTGAAATACATTGTGTTTAGGAATTAATTATTTTATTTATGTTATACAGACTCGAATATATTATATTTGCCAACTGTAATGTCAGAATTGTTCATGAAAATGGTATAAAACGCAATGCGGACAATCAGTCCGCGTGCGTGTAGCGGAGGTAAAAAAAATCGCACGTGTAGGGGAGGGTTAATAACTTATCCTCAATATCAAATACAAATTCAACAATCTCTTCTTCACCATCACTTGAACCATTTATTTCTGCATCGGGTTCACTATATAAACACTATCACTGTTCACTTCTTCTATCTGTTGTTGCACAGTTATCTCTTTATTATCGTCATTTTCTCAGGATGGTAAGCACATCACTTTGTTGTGTGCTTTGATATCTACTGGACTTTCTTGTACATTAAGTGTCTTTCTTAGCCTTTCTTCATAATAATCTTGACAGCTTTCTACAGCCCCTTCCTCTGTTTTTGTCTATTTCTTAACCAACATGTAAATATTACCTCCCCTTATTTTATCATCATAATTCATCAGTTCTCGAGCCAGTTCACAACTCTTCATTTTTAGGTTATATTTACTGCCTTTCCCAGTTCTTTACCGCCTATAATAGGTACAATTGGTAATTCTGCATTATTCATAGATAGCTCTTTATTCACATGTGGTATAGTGTGAGCCTTAATTAAAGCAACTTTAGTTTGCCTGGATCTGATGGTAGTTGCTATTGTTTTCTTTTACTCTTTCTCTTTGACTGGCCCCACTCTATTCTCTCCTTATTTCTAAAACCATTATTTTTCCACTTTCCACTGAGATTGTTACAATTATTATAGGTTTGCTCAAAATTTCTTTCTACTTGATGGCTGTCAGTCACTGTAACTTTTCCCGTTCTTGACATCTAGTGATAAAATATTATATATAACAGCCTTAATCCCATAAAAACACTATTATTCATAAATGGTGACCAGTTTTGATCTAATGTGTATCATCTGCAGACCATACTCTGTAATTCAGGACACAAAAGAATGGATGGAAACATGTAATGTAATAAATATTATTAAGGTTTATATCCATGCTGTATGACATGTATCACATGCACTGTAGCCTATTGGCTAAAGATGATGTATGGTGAAAACAAGAGGGAGGGGCTTCTGCTACTTAATACCATGAAACCACCAATAAGCAGATGAAATCAGTAGGTGGTATCCACAGTTCCTGCTCTCTATCATCATCTTCAAATGTCATAGTTGGATATGACATAGTATAATTTATGTTCAACTTAATGTTTATTACAGTATGTGTTTCTCTCTATTCTGTTGCACTCTAATTTACAGAGTATGGTTTAAGGAGGATCTAGTTCACGTCAAAAACTGCTCAGCGCTTAAAAATAAAAGTGCTTTTATGCAATTAAGACTATTCTGTATAAAATTTTATTACCACTGAATTGTGATTGCTGCTGTTACCAACACGTTTACAAAGATTTTGGCATATAGTTTAAAAATTCAGTTCTATTATTCCTACAATCACGAAACAACAGCTGATTAATCTTACCGTGCAGCTAGGTTTCCATCCCACAATGTAATTGATCTACATTCAATGAATTGTCTAAATCAGGGCTTCCCAACGTGTGGTCTGCAGACCCCTTAGGGGTCTGCTGGCTCTTTCTAGGGGGTCCGCAGCCACCTTTCACCAAATCGTGTAAAATAATGAGTAAGCTTATTGAATAAAAATGTGAAAATCAAATTCATCACTTTTTTGCCATGTGGAAAACATGTGTACTTTTATTTCAGGTCATATTCCCAAGCAGCCTTTGCGATTCCTAAGTGAGACCACATACACAGTTTAATGCTGGAGAATGCGGCTTCTCTGATTGACTGTTTTGTAACGATATGGGGGTCGTTTGTGTGCCGACTCACGTTGCTAGATTCTCTGAAACCTTTTAGGCATGAGCGGAGCGAGCTTTCTCGAGCAATCACAGTGCTCGCTAGCACGTATGCGGACCCAGGCATCATTAAATGTTAAACTTGCTTTGTCAGTGCACTACCTATTTTATAAGTCGATTTTTGACCAGTTTATTACTTCTAACATGGATCGGTGGCTGAAGTCAGGATCACTGAAGAAGGATGCAGTTTCTCCATTGCCTTCACAACAAGGGAAGTTTCCAGTTGAAATGAATGAGGAGGGAGGACTACCAAAGGAAGAACAGTCACAAGAAGCTCCACAGCCGGATTTATTATGTGAAAACGCTGCAAATACTCCACTGGTTGCAATATCCTGTGGAAGTGGAATAACCAAGAAGCATAAGAACAACGAAAGCTATTTAGAAATGGGCTTTATGGAGACAAAGGAGGGTAAAGCTCAGTGTGTAATTTGTGTGCGAGTCCTTCTGAACAGTTCAATAGTTCCATTTAAATTGCGCCATAATTTTGAAGGTACTTACCCGGGTTTCCAGGCTAAAGACATCGATTTTTTCAAAAGGAAGAGTGCTGAACTAGCTGCTTCTCAGCATTGCATGAAAACTCATGCAAAAACAATTAATGAAAATTCATTAAAAGCTTCTTTCTTGGTTAATTATCGAGTGTCAAAAACAGGCAAAGCTCAGACCATTGCAGAAAATCTCATAAAGCCGTGTGTTAATGATATTGTTTCTTGCATGCTAGACGAAAAAGCAGTAAAGCTTGTATCTTCGGTGCCATTATCAAACAATACTGTCAAGAGACGCATTGTTGACATGTCAAATGATGTGAAAGACACTCTTGTTTCTCACATCCAACACAATTCATTTTCTCTGCAGATAGATGAATCCACTGATGTTGCAGGATTAGCAATTTTATTGGCTTTTGCCCGTTATGAATATTCTTGGTGTTTTGAGGAGGACCTCTCATTGTGCAGACCACTACCTGCCAACACAACAGGTGCTGCAATATTCTGTCTATGGAAGATTTTTTAAGGGCTAATGGATTTTAATGGTGTAGTTGCATAGATGTGTGCACAGATGGTGCAAAAGTTATGACAGGTCCTACAGTTGGAGCAATAACGAAAATAAAAGAAAACGCCAAGAATTGCAGCAGTAGTCGTTGTGCTCTCCACAGATATGCTTCTGCTATGAAACAAATGCCTGTTTCATTCAAGAAAGTTTTAGATGAATCCATTCTAATCATTAAATACATAAAATCAAGGCCGTTGAAGTCAAGACTTTACACAATACTGTGTGAAGATATGGGAAGCCTTCATCGTTCTCTGCTTCTCCACATGGAAGTGAGGTGACTTTCATGTGGGAACGAACTTTCTCGGTTGTATGAATTAAGATTGGAAGTCTTAGCTTTCCTTTTGGAGCATAACACCAAATTAGCAGACCTTATTAATGACGAAAATTGGCAGTTTATACTTCCCTATTTGTCAGATATTTTCTCCCAAATGAACGAAATGAATATTTCACTCCAAGGGCAAAGTGAAACAAAGGACACTGCTATTGACAAAGTTCGAGCATTCAAGAGGAAAATCAATTTTTGGGCGGAGAGTGTCGAGGAGGGGGAGGTCGAGTGTTTTCCTCTTCTCAAAGAGTTTTTGAAAAACAAAACATTGGCGCTTGGGAGGAATTTGTTTCATCAAATCCTGGAACATCTCCAAAGCTTTATGTCATTGTTGGAGCATTATTTCCCAACAGCTGAAGATGAGAAGCTGCAGAAATATGAATGGGTGGTCAACCCATTCACTGTATCCAAAAAGCCGAACATTCTACCATCAAATGAATACGAGCTGTTGATAGAAATTGCCACAGACCCTACCTTGAAATCACGTTTTGACATTGACAGTCACTCCCACTTTTGGATCCGTTTGGATAACAAGAAATACTACCACTTGTTGAAATGGCAAAACGTGTACTTCTTCCATTTGCCACAACATACATGTGTGAATCTGGATTCTTGGTCTAAGCTGCCCACAAAAGTAAGTACCAAAGCTGTCCAGATGCGGAACCAGACATCCATCTCCAGTTGTCAAGAATTGAACCCAACTTTTCAACCATCACATTTGGACTCCATTATTATTCCTACAGACTCATCTTTAGTAAAGAAGAAAGCAATTTTTCTTCATAGATGGTCCGTGAACGTACCTGAACTATAACTCTGTAGGAATTTTGTTTCTGTCTTCTATCATTTACAAAATAATTATTAATTGCATTCTGTTGGCATTGATATTTTTGTTACAAAAATTAAAATGATCTCTAAAGCTAATTTCTTTTCTTTATAATATGTTCCGTCCTCTCAGTTAAAAATATGGCCTGCCTATACTTCAATTACAATTACTTGCTATTACTCTGACACTCTATTGTGGCAACTGGCTGCAAGCGTAAACAAATGAGGACTTTTCACGTGCCACCTTGTAAAAGGTAAACCTCCTCTGCCAGAATTGTTTCCTTTGAGAAAAAAAGTCTTACATTCTGTGAAATGCTTTGTCTTCTTATATAGAACTAAGAGAGTCTGTTTGTTTGTTTTCCTAATTTGTTTACATTCGTGGCTGACTGCCTCAATACAGTGTCCAAGTAGTAGTTGAAGTTGTCAGCTGTGGCTAAACTGTTGCCACGCTGCCTGCCAGTTGCCAGCTACCAACTGACAGTACACTGTTGCAACACTGCCTGGAGCTGCCGGCTATGGACTGACAGATGACGTTCAGTAGATATGCAAAGACATAAAAATAGCTAGACTTTCTGAGCTGTTTACATGGGCCAGAAAATCGATTGTGGAACTGGAAAACAGCTTTACAAAAGCAAATTTCCAGAATCGATTTTGAAGTGTTTACCTGACCAACCAAAAGCGGAACTGGGACATTGGCTTACGAAATCCGGTTTTGGAAACATGTAAACTGGGTGAATATATTCCCATAAATTGCACAACAGATGTCACAATAGCCCTTTAAAGGCAATTCCTTGGTGTCTTTTCTTTTGTGATGTGTTCATATCCCGAATCATGGGTCTGCCTCTTTTCTCCACAGCTGCGTGGAATGGTCGCGCAGTCTGAGGCGCCGTGTCGTCGTGGATGATTGCGCAGCCGCTCCTGCCGGAGGTTCGAGTCCTCCCTCGGGCATGTGTGTGTGTGTGTGTGTGTGTGTGTGTGTGTGTGTGTGTGTGTGTGTGTGTGTGTGTTGTCCTTAGCAGAAGTTAAATTTAGGTTAATAGTGTGTAAAACTAGGGACTGTAGGGACTGATGACCTTTACATACATCTGAACATTTTTCTTCAGATTTCTCAAAAAACCACCCACCCACACACACACACACACACACACACACACACACACACACACACACACACGACTGTTATGAAATATGCATGCTCCTTACACAAAAGTATCCAAATAGTGGAAGTGAACAGACCACAACGGCAGCTTGTCAACAGTAAACAGTTTGGACATGACGTTGATTGCTCTTGGAGGAAGGCAGCTCCAACGTGTGAAATGTCAATTACCAAGTAATTTTAATCAGGCTATAGTGTGTTGAACAAAGGGAGTAAACCCAGTAGTAAGTGTCTGGATACAGTGGGAATTCAAATGGGATCGTTAATTTCAAGTTGTTTTCATTCATCTCTAAACCAAAGACTATTCATACTTTGGGGGGGGGGGGGGGGTCATTGAGAACAAGGCACTTGCATTAAGAAGATTTCAGTTCCCATGGTTTTCACTCTGAAATTTAAAGTTACTGTGCTCTTGACTGACTAGGGGTCCGCCATGGATTTTTGACTGAAGAAGGGGTCCGCCAGTTGAAAAGGTTGGGAAGCCCTGGTCTAAATACTTGACTTTGTTTACTTAGAACTGGCAAAATGCTTTAATAGATCCTTTCCTAGTGTCACATCCTTTCCTGCCTCAAAATTCACTAACAGTTCACTGATGATCATCTTTAGACCAAACTACACGAAAAACTGACTGCTTAACTTCACCTCACGTGGAACAAGAGTCAGCTATTTCAGACACCTATCGACAGGCATCTCCTACAAGAAATCCCCATGTGAATGATATTTTTTCTTGTTCCATCCCTGCCTGGCAGAATATTAAACTATGCAATCAGTGGGGCACACATTCCTGTGTGGCTTAAAATTAATAAATTGTTTTCAATTACTAAAAGGCAGCTTAGTCAGGAACATTATGACATCCAGAGGACACATTAGGAACTCAATATTATCTTCTCTTCTTGTTCCTTAAAGTAAGTTTCATTCTCATTCCTTAGAAACTTTCCAAATCCTCTGTCACTACATGTCAACATTTTATTTCTGCTAGTTTTATTTTGTATGAGTATGATTAATAAGGCTCTCCAAATTTACCTCAATTTCTGTACTCCTCACCCCTCATATCAATTTTCCCGGCAAGAATTAACAGTATCCTCACTCTTTTTACACTGTTTACTCATTTCTTGAATTTTAACATTATACTTTTTATCAACAGATACTATTTTAGATTTTAAATATAGAGTATTTTCTTACAGTTTATTTTCAAGACTTCCTTTCAGGAAAATTATTTCATCCTTTAGGGCTGTTGATGCGAACACTCCAATTAATTTTCAGCTAATCCACATTAGATCTCATACTATAATTAATACTAATTGTCTGCTTTTTACTGATCCATTTTCCTAATTATGTTCAAACACAGATTTTTAGCTGATTGATTTTAGAACTGAAGCTATTGATACTTTTAAATAACTGTATTCACCTCCTGTTTTACTACTGATCTGTCCTCAGTGTTTTCAACCACTGTAGAAATCTTTCCCAAACTAGATTACAAATGCTCCACTGCTTTGCTGTGTATTCCTCCTTTCATCTCTGTTGCTTCTTGAAGAACATCCTGTCAACCCCCAACATCACCCCAGCTGAATCCCGTGCCATTAAGGAGCTGAAAACAGACCGCTCTATTGTCATCCTCCTGGCGGATAAAGGCTCCACAACTGTGGTACTTGACCATGTGGATTATGTGGCAGAAGAACTGCATCAACTCTCCGACACCTCAACCTACAAAGCTGTTACCCAGGATCCCATTCCCTCCATCCAGACTGAGCTGCAGAAAATCATAAAAATCCAAAGTCCCTCACAAGGCCTCACAATGGCTTCCATAGACCTACTCACTCCACCTGAGCCATGTACCCCTACCTTCTACCTATTACCCAAAATCCACAAAGAGAACCATCCTGGCTGTCCCATTGTAGCAGGCTTAAAAGCCCCAACAGAATGTATCTTAGCTTTGGTAGACCAACACCTCCAACCTATCACCCGCAGACTCCCATCCTACATCAAAGACACAAACCACTTCCTAGAATGCCTCAAATCCATCCCCACTCCTCTCCCACCTGAAACCTTTCTTGTCACCATAGATGCTATATCCCTTTACACAAACAGTCAACATACCCATGGTCTCTCTGCCCTTGAACACTACCTCTCCCAATGCCCACCTGAAGATCTTCCAAAAACCTCATTCCTTATCACACATACCAACTTGATCCTCACTCATAATTACTTCACTTTTGAAGGCCAGACCTACAAACAAATCAGGGGAACAGCCATGGGAACCAGGATGACTCTGTCCTAAGCCAACCTCTTCATGAGCCGCATGGAGGAGGCTTTCCTGAAGACCCAACAGCTGCTTCCCTTGGCCTGGTATAGGTTTATAGATGACATTTTTGTGGTCTGGACTCATGGTGAAGAAACACTCCTTAATTTCCTCCATAACCTCAACTCCTTTTTGAATCTGGTCCTTCTCCAAAACCCAAGCCACCTTCCTGGATGTTGACCTTCATCTTGTTGAAGCTCGCATCCATACCTCTGTCCATATCAAATCCGCAAACAAACAACAGTACCTTCACTTTGATAGCTGCCATCCATTCCACATCAAACGCTTCCTTCCCTACAGCCTAGGTATTCGTGGCAAACGTATCTGCTCCAGTGATGAATCCCTCAACAATTACACCAATAACCTGACCAGTGCTTTCCTCTCCCGCCACTATCCTGCAGACCTTGTCCACAAACAGATCTCCTGAGCAGTACATTCCTCCCTGTCCAACAACAATGTTCCTACCCCCAGACCACACAGAAGCATCCCCCATTACTGTGCCAGGAATATGACTTTCTCAAGTCAAGCCCTGAAATGAGATCATCCTTTGACAAAATTCTCCCCACACCACCCAGAGTTGCCTTCATCGCCCCCCTAACCTCCGTAACATCCTTGTCAAATCCTACAATATTCGCAGACTGCCCTCTCTACCCAGCAGTTCCTACCCCTGTAACCGACCCCACTGAAAAACTTGCCCCATGCATCCCCCCACAACCACCTACTCCAGCCTCGCTACTGGTAAAACATAGTCAATTCAGGGCAGGACCACATGTGAAACAACACATGTTATTTATCAGCTGACATGCCTGCACTGCACAGCCTTTTACATCAGTATGACGACAACTAAACTGGCTGAGCACATGAACGGACACAGACGAACTGTCCGCCTAGAAGATGTCCAATACCCAGTAGCAGAGCATGCCCTCCAGCATAATTCTAGGGACCAAGGAACCTGCTACACCATACATGCCATTTGGCTTCTCCCACCCAACACCAGTCCCTCGGAACTGCGGAGATGGGAACTTGCACTCCAACACATCCTTTCATCCCGCCATCCCCCTGGACTGAACCTATGTTAACCAACCTCAATCCCATTTACTCTTCAGTCTTCTCCTCTTTCCCTTTCCTCTTTAGCCATTCATGCATCTTTTCATCCTACATAATTGTGTTTATCTTTATACTATATACCTCTTTACTTCTGTATGCATCCTCTTTGGTTTGAAGCTGGCACAGTACTTATAGTAGAATATCTCTGGCTTCCCTCTGACAACCATGCCTCCATCCTTGCTACCCTCCGTGTTTACCTTTCCCTGTGGCTTCATAACCTGGGTTGTGAGTAACTGAATCTACTTTCCCTTCTTCCCTTTCTTTCCCCTCTCTCCTCCCTGACAAAAGAACAAAGCTAGGAACGTAAATTTTCTGTTCTGTTTTGTGTATCTATTGGCTGTACTGAGCTGAGGTAAGTACTGGCCAACCCCTCTATCTCTTTGTTAGTATTTGTTTCACGTCTTTATATGAGTGTTTTCTTGAGGGATTGTAGGTCATTGTGTCTTGCCTTGGTGAGTAGTATTAAACTTCAATATGAAGGTTTCCGTTGTGTTTCGGTCCATGCTTGGCACTTTTGTCAACAGTAACAATAAGACTCCGAGAAGCTATTGTAGTTTGTGTGATTGTTGATGGTTCTAGAAGTTCTGTCAACTGCCATTTCTTGTATTTGTCTTATCTTCATTGGATGTGTGTTTCTGCATTCTTTTCTGATAAATGAAGACCACAATTTGAATTTATCTTGGGAGTACTCAGTGCTACTGAAGAGACTAGGTTCACACGGAATCTTTTGATGTGCTCATTCCATTTCCTGATTGTTTCATTGTGGACTTTTTGATTTACTAAACCTATATCTTTGTCACATTCCACCCTCTAATGGGAAAGGTTATGTTGATTGATTCAGATCAACTGATTTTATGAGTTATAGCATGAATAAGCTGAATAATTACACAAGTTTTATTCTTACTTGGGCAAGAATCACAAAAAATGCGCAAATGTTAAACTGAGGAGTCCAAATGATAAAAGCAAAAGCCTAAAAATATTGATGTAACTTCATCAGCTCTCTTTTTGTCTACGATCTTGTCATAGGTATTAAAGTATATGTCTCCAGAAGAGAGGACATGCACATTAAACACATGACAAGACAGCTGCCTTGCAGTATACATCATTACGCACTGGAAGGCTTTTCATGAACACTATGCATATTGCTAGATGATTTCACTTAGCTTTAATTTTGATTCCATATCTTCATTGATAGAAGAGTTCAACTTCTTCTTAAGCAATAAATTAATGCATTTTTAATCACTTAATTTCTTTATCCATTTATTTTGCACTTCTGGTATCATTAAGTTTTCTTTGGAAGAAGAGATTGCTTTTTTCCTTTGAATTCATTGCACACAGAGGAAATATCAGACCTGGAGTACCCAAAGGCAATATTAAACTATATATGAAATATGTTCTGACAAAACTCATAAGAAATGAGAAACTCTGGACATGTCTCTGTGTACATTTGAGACCATATTTTAATGTGTAATTTTTAAGGAACATTAATTTTAGATGTATTGTGAAGGCTATAGTGAGAAGGATGGCCTTGAAGAGAGCTGATATCTTTCATTATGGTGGGCCTTTGGGAGGTAGTGGTGGGAGACTGGAAAGACCCTTCCCACCAACACCATCTTTTCTGAATTGCGCATGTTGTAACTTTCCCTGCAATACATCCTATGTTCCTCTAATCTCCTGGTCTCAAACTTTGTTAGTCACTGTGCTCACCCATCCAACCGCTTCCATGTTCTCATTCCAGCACTACATAGCTGTCATTCCGCCATCACACCCAATCTTCTTACTTCTCTCATTTTCCGCTACTTCCCCCCCCCCCCCCCCCCTCCCTCCGCAGCACCTCTCCACTGCTCGCCATCTAACCTGCAGCTCTTCACTGCCTGCTGCCCCTACCACACTATCCCTCTCGCTCCCCACCCCAACTTCTCCTTACCCCCACCCAATCGCCACCACCATCATGCACTGATGCTTCTGCTCACAGTGTGGTTTCAGTTGGCTGAGACTGCACTCATGTGTGTGAGTTGCATTTGAGAGAGAGAGAGAGAGAGAGAGAGAGAATGTCTGTTGCCTATTGTTGACGAAGGCATTACTGGCCAAAAGCTTTATTTGTGACATTCTTTTTGTTGTGGGTATCTGCGACTCAGCAGCTTTCCTTTTCATAATATTGTTGGACTTTTAATAACTTTTTCGTGCCTCTATATACACACCTTGTGGGAGTCAGAATGCTCTGTGAGGTTGTTATCTTTTTGTAGTTTCCGTGAACCTCTTCATTTCACAAGCAATACTGGAATTAGTGAACACAAATGTTAATTCCGTATATTCTTATTTCCAAGTAAATTGAAGTCACAGATTAATACATCATGTTTGAAAATTTTCATTCGATGTTGAAATGTAAACTGCTGCTCTGCACACCATAAAATAGACTCCATTGAAAATGGTGCAGACTGCTGCCAGTAAAAATATAAGCCACATTGGTGCATAGGTATATACCATATTTGAAAGACACCAGATGTGAGAGAGAGACAATAGCTATTGATTGATATTGAGGTCTTTCATGACACCAGTCACTGCAAGAGGAAATATTCGAAAGGACCCTCATAGGTATGTGCCAGACATGTTGATACAATATCAGCAGCTGTTCATCATTCTGCTCCACAGTCAAAAGTTTCATTGTCAGGAATATTTCCACTCATCAGTGTCATTGAATTCAATTTCCATAAGAGCCCTCACTTTGCAGGGAATACATTATTCAGTATCAAAAGGTCATGTTATCAGCAGACTTGTGGTGTTCACACAGCAGCGTGCTCCTCCGTCTGAAATCAGGAGCTGAAGTAAAGCTCAAGATAGGTAACCAACATGTGGGAGTAACATTGCACATGCCTTTGTTAAGTTGTACAGTCATCTTTTTTACTTATGGACTATTATACTGGACAGGCATGAAGTACTCTGCTGTTGAATATACCAAGCTGGGTGCCTGTACTCGAAGAGTTTCTGCTAACAAACTCCAACTAGTGCCACATATTGCAAATTCCTTGACATCAGCTATGTTAGATATAGACCTCTCACACAAAAGGGACTTGAAAATTTGTGCCAGACCAAGGACTTGAATCCACATTTCATGCTTATCATGAGTGGTCACCTTAGCAATTATGGCTTAATTTCAAAGTCTTTCATACAGCTGTGTGTCACCTACAGAGTCTGTTCTTTCAGCCATGCATGTAAATATTGCCACAGAGTTTATAGAGAATGTTGTTTTACTTTTGAGCTTAGCAGATAGTCATGTTAAATGCTCCTTAAAAGGAAGTACCCTATCTCCTAAGTGATCCCAGTGGACTGTGGTTGTATGTTATGAAGAAGTTGTTCTCCCTCAAAATAGTCATCAAGGGCTCTGTGTACCAATCTTCTGGACAGATGAAAATATGCAACTTCTGTTTTATTTTTATTTGACTGTACCCTGCATTTACACTAATATTGACATAAGATGTCAAAATCAGAAGTTAAGATTTATTCTACTGTTTTGAAGGTTATGTGTTGGATAGCTATTGCTCAATCATTCACATATTTTCTGGACTGTGTTGAAGATCCCTACACTAAGTCATTATTCAGTGCTTTTGGACAATTAGTGTCTTTTCCTGTAGTTACAGTAAATGTTGGTCAATAACTTTTGTTGTCTACCTGCATGGGACAAGTTTTGATCAGAATGGAAAAAGTTATGTATGTAGACCGAAGTGGTGAGTGAAAATTTGTACTAAGGCAAGAAATCAAACCCATGTCTCCTGCTTACCAGGTATGTGCATTGGCCACTAAGCCAACTTGGCACAAAGGTCCACATGACTGCATGGATTATAGCATGCCTCCCTCCTCAATCCAAATTCTCACTGCCACTCCAGTCTACTTTAAATTCCCCCTTACACATGAGCAGAATTGCCAAGGCTCTCCATGTTCTAGAATAGCACCTCAGCATTGAACATAAATGGGGGATCCAGCATGAAACCCAGGTGCAGGTACTTAAACTAATGAAATGTCACAATGTCAGATACTTTACTGGTCTATAGACTGAAGCAGTGATGAAAATTTGTGCCAAGGCTGGGAATTTAAAGCAGACTGGGGTGACAGTGAGAATTTGGTTTGAGGAGGGAGGCAGGCCAGGGTAATCTGTGCAGTTGTGTGAATGGCTGTGCCAAGGTGGCCTAGAGGCTAATGCACCTGCCTAGTAAGCAGGAGACAAAGGTTTATTTCATGGCCTTGGTAGGAATTTTCTCCTACCACTTCTATCTATATACATAAAATCATACCTGTGTGAGACCAGCAAAGTCTCTGAAATTTTCATTCAGAATGAAAAATGCTTCTATGATAGCACAAAACAGGAAAATATGTCCCAAGCAGAGTTAGGGATGTGAAAGAAAGAAACTAGCTTTTCAACTTTTCTGGTAGCTTCTAAGACATTTAACTTGAAAGACCTTGACATATTTGTCATTTTTACTTCTTTATTATTAATACCTATGTCATATAATGTAATGCATTGTGTCAAGAAAAGTAACATGATATATGATGGCATCCCTCCAGGAATAAGCTCTCTCCCAGAAATTTTATCTCCACAGAAAATCAGTTTTAGCTATTTAATGTATGCTCCTCAACTGTATGATATTATATATGTTTACTATTATATATTCTTTAATATTGTTTTTCTTGCATGTAGAATTGAGATGAAGCCATATATTTGAAGACAAATTTTCAGTTTTATTGGTTTGACTCACTTTAAACTGTTTCCACATATTCAGTTCCGACTGAATATTACATGCTACATTTATTTAAGTTTTATCCATTATCAAGACACGATGGAACAAAGGTTATTGGATACTAGCATTTCATTTTGAGCTTATCCATTTACCTAACTTAGTGCAATGTTTGAAATGATTTGTGCAAGTTTAAAATACAGGAGTGGCATGCTTCATAAACTTCCAGAATCCTGCTGCATATCGACGTTAATGATATGGACCTGTAATTTAGTGGATTACTCCTACTACCTTTCTTGAATATTGGTGTGTCCTGTGCAACTTTCCAGTCTTTGGGTACGGATCTTTTGTCGAGTGAACAGTTGTATATGATTGTCAAGTATGGAGCTAATACATCAGCATACTATGCAGGAAACCTAACTGGTATACAGTCTGGACCAGAAGACTTTCTTTTATTAAGTGATTTAAGTTGCTTCACTAGTCTGAGGATATTTACTTCTACGTTACTCATGTTGGCAGCTGTTGTTGATTCGAATTCTGGAATATTTACTTCATCTTCTTCTGTGAAGGCATTTTGGAAGGCTGTGTTTAGTAACTCTGATTTGGCAGCATTCTTTGATAGTATCTCCATTGCTATCATGCAGAGAAGGCATTGATTGTTTCTTGCTGCTAACATACTTCACATACACCCAGAATCTCTTTGGATTTTCTGCCAGGTTTTGGGACAAAGTTTCATTGTGGAAACTGTTATAAACATCTTGTATTGAAGTCTGCACTAAATTCTGAGCTTCTGCAAAAGATCATCAATCTTGGGGATTTTTCGTCTGTTTAAATTTGGCATGTTTGTTTCGTTGTTTCTGCAACAGTGTTCTAACCCGTTTTGTGTACTAAGGAGGATCAGCTCCATCGTTTGCTAATTTATTTGCTATAAATCTCTCAGTTGCTGCCAATACTATTTCTCTGAATTCGAGCCATGTCTGGTCTACACTTACATCATTAATTTGGAAGAAGTGGAGACTGTCTCTCAGGAAGGCATCAAGTGAATTTTTATATGCTTTTCTGAATATGTATATTTTTTGTTTATTTTTGGAGGATTTGGGGGCTACAATGTTCAGTCTCACTAATCCCTGTATCCATTTTGATGCTCGTTATTAACTCAGGATTATTTGTTGCTAAGAGGTCAAGTGTGTTTTCACAACTATTCGCATGGGCACATGAACTAACTGCTTCAAACAATTTTCAGAGAATGCGTTTAGCACAATTTCAGATGATGTTTTATGTGTACCTCCGGATTTAAACACGTATTTTCGCCAACATTTCAAGGGTAAATTAAAGTCACCACCAACTATAATCTTCTGAGTCAGGTACGTGTTTGAAATCAAACTCAAGTTTTCTTCGAACCTTTCAGGAACAGTATCATCTGAATTGCGAGGTCGGTAAAAGGATGCACCATTGGAATCTATCAGTGATTCCCTTCTTTGACTAGGTTACACTGGCAATGTGCAGAAATGCTGTGACTCAGCACTGGCTTCATGTAGGGTGATATGGGCAACAACATGGAGGTCGCAGTGCAGGGCGCTGCGGCATCGAGGTGCTGCAACAGCAGCAGCATCACCAGCATGGAGATGACATGGTACAGGTGGTAACATGGATCAGTGAGGTTGCTGTGACATGGGAAGATGTCAAGGTGGGTTGGCACGAAGGTTGAAACACAGGCAGGCAATAGTGGCATGGCAGTGATCTTGATGGCAGCGGCAGTGGTGATAGTGCTGTGGCTTGGCTTGGACTCATGAATTCAGCAGCACAGCAAAGGAAAATAGTGGCTCTTGTCAGGCAGTAGTATAGTCAGTGGCAGCCTGCTATGACTGCAGCATGGACTGGCAGTCACATGAATACAGCAATGCTGTGAAACTCACATGGTAACCCAATTTTGTGAAGCAAAAATTGGGAAATGTAACATGGTGACACAGTATCAGCATAAACAATATGGAATCACCTATACTGTAGCCCACTGCTACATCCAATGCTCTCCCTAAGGTGAGTCTATACAATTGTGATGTACCTGGGAGCATAGGGTAACTTTCTGCTGCTACCCATCCAACAGACAGTGAGTGCACAATCTTAAACAGTTGGATAGCTTGTCTACACAGGGGTTAAGTTGTACACTGTTGTATTTTGTCCTTACATAAGAAATAAAAGGTCATCTAGGCTGCATAATGTAACAGACAGTGAATGAAATATGTAACACATGAATAAATACAGGGTGATTTTTTCCACCATGTACAAACTCTAGGGATTGATCATTGAGGGGATACAGAACAAAAAAGGTCTAATGAACTTACATTCAGAAATGCATGGTTTTCATGCTAGAGAGCATTTATTCAGTCATACTTTATTACAGAGACTGCAGTCTAATAAATTCTGTACCATGCACCCACAGATTCAGTATATGTTGAGAAAAGTTTCTATGTGTCTCAACATATGCATGTACATGTGTAGCATGGTCTGTCTCATACCTTCACATCAGCCAGGCTGCATCCAAACAGTGTCAAAGGCAGTATGGTTATCCTGCACCAGAATCTCCACATCTGGAATGAGCCTCTGCATACATGATACTTTTGAGGTGGCCCCATCACCAGAAATTGCAAGGGGTGAGATCCAGTGAATGAGCAGGCTATGCAAATGGACTCCCTCATGCAATCCATTGACCAGCAAAGACAACTGAGATGCATCTGGACATTAATGGTGAAGTGGGCTGGAGCACCATCATGTGGCGGCCACATAACCCTGTGAATCATAAACGGCAGTTCTTCCAGCAAGGGAGGCAAAGTCACCAGCAAGAAGTGCTGATCATTTCTGCCTGTTAGGTGATGTGGAAGAAAGACTGGTCCCAAAATACAGTTGCCAGTTATCCCGGCCCATAGGTTCCATCTGTGCCGATGCTGAAAATTTGCTGTCACCATACCACCGAGTTCTGCATACTATTCCACAGATGACTGTTATGAAAGCTGAAGATAATGCTCCATGTAAAGGTGTCCTCATCTGTGAATAGGATGGATGACATAAATCCAAGAATCATGGTTGCCTGGTGAAGAAACCAGTGACAAAACTGCTCCCAATGTGAAAAGTCTGTGGCTAGTAAGCCCTGCACATGCTGCAAGTGATAGAGTAGTAACAATTGTCATGGAGAATGTTCCACATGGTTGTCTGGGTTACCATGTACTGGCAGGCCAATTGTTGGTACTGACATGGCCCGTCACCTTCCATGGTGTTAATCACATTTTCTTCCACATCTGGCATCCGAACATTTCAGGTACATCTGCCATGATTTCCTGCTTCCTGAAATGACCCTGTCTCTGACAAATGGCAAAACACTGTTGCAAATTTTAAATGCTGTGGTTGTAGTTAGCAGGGATGGGTCTCTTGATACAATCTTACTTTTCACTGCCTATTGTCATTCGTCTTTCCGTAAGTAAACCCCATGTCAACAAGCTCTCAATTTGAATATGGAACCATTGTCTACACTGCTGTATCACATCCAATGTCAGCAAAAGAAGTGAATTGGACACAACATAACAAATTACTATGGCAGGAGAGGGTGCTACGGCATGATGTATGAGGAACAGTACCACCCTCTAGGAGGAAATCAGGCATACAGTAATTTTTCTGCATGGTACAGCACATATTAGACCACAAGTTCAAATGGTTCAAATGTCTCTGAGCACTATGCGACTTAACTCCTGAGGTCATCAGTCACCTAGAACTTAGAACTAATTAAACCTAACTAACCTAAGGACATCACACACATCCATGCCCGAGGCAGGATTCGAACCTGCGACCGTAGCAGTCGCTCGGCTCCAGACTGTAGTGCCTAGAACCGCACGGCCACTCCAGCCTAGACCACAGGCTCAGCACAAAATATGACTGAATAAACCATGCATTTCTGGCCATAAGTTCATTAGACCTTTTACGTTCCATGTCCTCTCTTTGAACAACCCCTAAAGTTTGTACCCAGTGGAAAAAATCACCCTGTATATTTCTTTTCATTGCCTGATGATTTTTTTGATACTTTTCTCAATTATGTCATCATGCCACTGCTTGTTCATAATTCTTCCATTATTGATTTTAAATGATTTAGTACTCTTTATGGAGCTGATGCATAGGTGAATTATCTCCAATCAGAATCCAGTGTGGCATTACAGGTGTTGTCAACAATGGATTACAAGGGTTAAATAGGTCCTTGACTTCTAAGAGTAGCTTTTCCCTGGCTACTTTCTCTGCTCTCTTCAAATGCTCCACTTTTGCACATAATGTAATTCTACTTTTGGTTTGTTATCACTAATGTGTACACTCAACCTGTCTAGATTATTGTCGTCTAGAAAGTCTAAATTGCCAACTAACAATCCTTTTGCGAAACTTATGTCATCAGCTCCAAAATTATCCACAATGATGTAAACCTCTCCCCTTCCTGTACGCATATGACAGTCTTGCTTATGAAACATTATGATGCATATTCTTCATTCCAGATTGAGATTTTCACTCTGCAGTGGAGTGTGCGCTGATATGAAACTTCCTGACAGATTAAAACTGTGTGCCCGACCGAGACTCGAACTTGGGACCTTTGCCTTTCGCAGGCAAGTGCTCTACCAACTGAGCTACCAAAGCATGACTCACGCCAGGTACTCACAGCTTTACTTCTGCCAGTACCTCATCTCCTACCTTCCAAACTTTACAGAAGCTCTCCTGCAAACCTTGCAGAACTAGCACTCCTGAAAGAAAGGATATTGCAGAGACATGGCTTAGCCACAGCCTGGGGGATGTTTCCAGAATGAGATTTTCACTCCTCAGCGGAGTGTGCACTGATATGAAACTTCCTGGCAGATTAAAACTGTGTGCCGGACCGAGACTCGAACTCGGGACCTTTGCCTTTCGCAGGCAAGTGCTCTACCAACTGAGCTACCGAAGCATGACTCACGCCCGGTACTCACAGCTTTACTTCTGCCAGTACCTCGTCTCCTACCTTCCAAACTTTACAGAAGCTCTCCTGCGAACCTTGCAGAACTAGCATTCCTGAAAGAAAGGATATTGCAGAGACATGGCTTAGCCACAGCCTGGGGGATGTTTCCAGAATGAGATTTTCACTCTGCAGCCATGTCTCCACAATATCCTTTCTTTCAGGAGTGCTAGTTCTGCAACGTTCGTAGGAGAGCTTCTGTAAAGTTTGGAAGGTAGGAGACGAGGTACTGGCAGAAGTAAAGCTGTGAGTACCGGGCGTGAGTCGTGTTTCGGTAGCTCAGTTGGTAGAGCACTTGCCCGCAAAAGGCAAAGGTCCCGAGTTTGAGTCTAGGTCGGGCACACAGTTTTAATCTGCCAGGAAGTTTCATATTCTTCATTATTTTCCACTAGTAGTTCCATGACACACAATACATTGACCAGTAATTCCATCCTCACACTCAACTAAAGTAATTTCCCTGCGCTTTCTGGCACTTTATCACACAAATGGAGTTTTAATGCAGCAGACCATCTAACTGTGTGTTCTTTGCAAGGAATGAAGCTTATGGCAGTATGTCATTGGCAAAAGCTTCCTCCAGTCAGAGAAATGCCCCACGATGTGCTGCGGAAAAGCAGTTTTAGCATGCTGTTTATACAGGAAGTCCTACCCTAGGATTGCACAGTACCCTACACCAATGTGGAGCAAAACTTCCATAATCTCTTGGAATGGTTTTGCTCCAACCTGGAAACCTAATATTGCTGAATGTAGTGACTCTAAATCATTATCCCCTGCCCCACGTAAGCTGTGTTATGGAGAGTTTAAGTGCCCCTGAATGTGACCCAAATGTCCACATCAATGACACACTACATTATAGAGAAGACGGTCCTTTGAACTAAGACAGGTCTGACTTATAAACTGGTAACTCCCTTCCTAGGATCATACACCTCCTGTCACAAAAAAATATCTTCATTATGCAGGCATCCCAGAACCTCCCCTGCTTCCTCCACAAAATAGCATTGCTGTGCAATTACTAATACATACATCACATTTGTGAAATGGTATCCATTGCTCTCCAGCACTTGGATGAGCATTCCAGATAGAGGTTTCAGTCCCATCCAGATGCCTCACCTATAGCCCTACATCCAAATTTAACCATGTTGTGCTCGTTAGAGGCCTACTCTCCTTCTTTCAATCCATGCAATAGAAACTCATCTTTGCCACCAATCCATCCAACCAAAGCCATCCTAATCCTGATGTTGAACACTGTCTCTCCCAGTTCACACCACCATCCTACTGTGATCCTCCCCCCCCCCCCCCTTCCAACGTGACCTCTCCTTGGTCACCTTCTTGGAATTCTGTACCTCCAACTTGGTCTCACCATCCTTCCCTAGGCTGCTTCTTAAGAACACCAACTTATCAACAGAAGAAAGGACAGCCATACACAATCACAAACAAATCCTGACCTAATACTCCTACCCGCTGCCATTACGAATCATAGTGACTATCAGCAGAAGGCCTGTGCCAATTATCATATTCCTCAGCCTATAAACTCTGCCAGAGTGATCCTGTCCCAGAAGTCCAACATAACCTCAAATCGCTGCTTAAATTCATAGACCTTTCCCAGAACCTCTCACCTAAATTTATTTCCATCTTCACCCCTATGACACCCCACATACCTACTTTCTACATGCTGCTCAAAATCCACAAACCCAACAGTGCTTGATGCCCCATTATAGCTGGTTGTTATGTCTCTATCAAAAGAATTTGCCCTTATTGACCAACACCTCCAACCATTTGCCTGTAATCTAGCCTCCCATGTCAAAGATACCAACCACTTTCTTGACTGACACTTCATCATCCCCACCCCTTTACCTCCTGGATCCATTCTCATCACTGTTGATGCCACTCCTCTATACACCAACGTCCCTCATGCTCATCATCTCACTGTTGTTAAACTCTACCTTTCATAATGTCCTTCAGACTCCAAACCCACCACCTCATTCCTCATATACATTACTAAACATATCCTTTCAAAGTGTCCTTGAAACTTGAAACCCCCCACCTCATTCCTCATGTACATCAGTAAACGTATCCTAACACACAATTGCTTCTCCTTTGAAGAGAATATACACAAGTAAATCTGCAGCACAGCAATGGGCACTCACATGGCACCTCCTATGCCAATCTGTTTATGGGATAGCTAGAGTAGACCTTCATAGCCTCCCAAAACACCAAACCTGTAGTCTGACTTAGGTTCATTGATGATATCGCCATTATCTAGACTGTGGAGCACAACTTCAACATGTCTCCCATCCACTTCACATGCTCCTTCTCAGTGCAGCATGCCACCTTCCCTGACATAGATCTCCTCCTCTCTGATAGCTTCATCCACACCTCTGTTCACATTAAATCCAGCCACACCAACAGTATTTGCATTTTGACAGCTGTATGGACAGCCTTATCACCTGGACACAGTGTATCTGCACTGACAAGAACACCCTTGCCCAGTATGCTGAGGTTTCACCAATGCCTTCACAGACCTAGTCTACAAACGGATCTCCCATGCTGTTTCCCCCCTCCCCCCAATCCTCCCATTACCTCCCCCCCTCCCCCCCTCCCCCCCTCCCCCCCCCCCCCCCCAAGAACCAGCTATAAAGGAGTTCCCTTCATCAGGGCCCTGAAAAGAGGGAAGTCCTATCCAAGATCCCTCCCACCTCTCCTGGAGTGGTTTTCCACCACCAAAAACACAATGTCCTAGTCCATCCCTATGCCAACTCCAATCACGATGCCTTGCCACAAGGATCAGATCCCTGCATCCCTGTGGAAGACCCAGGGGACCAGACTTACTCAATCCACCCACCTACCACTTCCTATTAAAGTACCGTCAAGGCTTATCCTACTCCATCAGAGGCCAAGTCACCTTTGAAAGCAGCAGTGCCATACACCAGCTCCACCACAACCATTGCACAGCTTTTTACATTGGTATGACAACCAATAAGCTGTCTCCCAGAATTAACAGCCATCATCGAACTATGCCCAATAGCAAAGTAGACTATGCTAAGGCACAACATGAAGCTGAACATAAAATGCTTGTTTCATTGGCTGCTTCAAAAAGTAGGCCATCTGGATTATCCCCTCCACACCAGCTTTTCTGAACTGTTCAGATAGGAATTATCCTTACAGCACATTCTCCACTTCCAAAATTATCTTGGCCTCAACCTATTATAACCTACTGTCCCCAAACCCTCCACCCAACAGTTTTTGTCAAATCAGCTCCTCCCTACTCATGCCCACCACCTTCTTTGTGTGTCACCCTCTGCCAACATACCTGCCTGTCTTTCCTCTTCCCTGCTCCTCTTCTTTCCCCGGTTCCCCTCCCCCGCCCTTCTCCTCTCCTGCCTGCCTCCCAACATTGCTGCCTGTTAGCAGTTTTTTGATACCTCCTAGTCCCTGCATGCTCCACCAGACAAAGCTCTTCGCTCCTCCCACCCATACTCTGCTATCCCTTTCCCTTCCCCTTCCCCCCTCCCCACCCCTTCCAGATTGTTGCTTCCATGACAATTTGCATTCCATTCCGAGCTGCCAGAGGTGGCAGTCATGTGTGTAAGATGTGCTTGCTTGTGAGAATGTGTGTGTGTGTGTGTGTGTGTGTGTGTGTGTGTGTGTGTGTGTTTCCTTTTCTGAAGAAGGCTTTGGCTGAAAACTACAAGTGCCTGTCTGCAACTCTGCATGCATGACCGTCATTCATTTATCCAAACATTTTACAAGTTCTAAATATTACAAGTGCATACATTATATAACACTGTACGCACATACTTAAGTACCATTTCATTTCATTTACGTGTTATCATGTACTCCATTTTCTTACAACATTTTGATCATCACATAAACTGTAGTGGCAACCACTAGCCAAAAGTGCTACTTTACTCTATCTTGCCTATTCCACATTACATTGTTTAAATGTCTTCTCTATAAACATTAATATGCAAATTCCTAAGTAAGAAAAAAAATAATTAAACATTAGTATAAACTATTCATGAGAGACTTAAACATTTCATGTATTTGTGGAGAACTCCATTAACTCCATTACTGGCACATAGCAGTAGTAATCTATGATTCTGTTTATAAGGAATAGATTGTTTAAATTGTTCATTTGTCACATATATTCTTTTCACAGCAGATTTCATGTGTGCCCTGGCAGTGTGTTGGAATTTACTGTTACATTTGTTAAAAATACTTATTTAGAATAAGTGGTTCAAATGTAGTGAATTTTTTGTAGAAACTGTATTTTTATTGAAATTTAAATGCTGTTTTCTGATTTATTGCAGCTGTTGTGGCAATTTTGTGTTTTTGGTGAATATATTTTTAGTTTGAAATATAGCCAGAATCTTGTTGTATTAGCATGCTGCGACCAGGTGTCTCCTTTGTTCCTCCCATCTCCCCTCATGGAAGTTTCCAGGTGACATCTGCTCACTAGCTGACTAAATGCCTCAGCTCTCAATTTGACCTGCTGTGTCCTCTTGGTCTGCAGTCACATGCGTGGCTCAGCAATCACCTTTTAACTTGTCATCAATGTTGCTCAACTAATACCTCTTACATCTGAATCATTTTACATATGCTGCCCATAGGTAATAGCTTTATACTGTCTATCAGCTCACACTTAATTGAGTGAATTGCATAAGCATTTTTTTCACTTATACTTGCCATGATTCTTACACAGACAATCATTGGAAATTAGGCAAAACCTTGTGCAACGTTCTTGTGAGCTCATCATGCTGTGAAGATGACATGTGGAAAAATCGGGTCTACTGCTGGATGTTTGTGTCGCTCTGGCACAATATTTCGGCCACGTAACTCGTTGCCTTCTTCAGGTGCTACCTGAGACTGCCGTGTTGGAGGATCTTGTCCATTATTTATGCCCAGAGGGCGCTGGGTGCTCTCTTTGCCATCCACACCCACCTGGTGCTGCTTGTAATGTCTTGTCTCTTCCCTGGTGTTCCCTCGGACGTCTGCACCCGACTTGGGCGCCACCTGTGGCAGCTCTCTGAGGCCTGTCCGATGTCGGGCGTTCGCAGTCCGCCCCCGCCAGGTGCTGCTCCTGAGGTTTTGACCCCTCCCTGGTGCTCCCACGGACGTCCACGCCCGGCTCATCCACCATCTGTGGTCGTGGCAGTTGTCTGGGGCCGGACCCGCATGTGGCATTCCATTCGTTGTCCGCGCCTGCTTGGCGCTGCTCCCAAGGTGTTGGCACTTCCCTGGTGCTCCGACGGACGTCTGCGCATGCCTAGTCCACCATATGCAGTTGTGGCAGCTGTCTGAGGCCTGTCTTGCATCGGGGGCTCTGTTCGCGGTCCGCGCCCGCCTGGCGCTGCTTGTAAGGTGTTGTTTCTTCCCCGGTGCTCCCTCAGACGTCCGCACCCAGCTTGGTCTCCATCTGTGGCAGCTCTCTGAGGCTTGTCCTTTGTTGGGCACTCCATTCGCGGTCTACGCCCGCCTGGCACTGATCCTGCGGTGTTGGCATTTCCCTTGTGCTCCGACGCTCGTCCATGCTCGGCTCGCCCATCATCTGCGATCGTGGCAGCTGTCAGAGGCCCGTCCTGCGTCAGGAGTTGCGTTCACGGCCCTCACCCACCTGGCGCTACTCCTGCAGTGTTACTACATCTTGAGGAGTTTGTTGGTTCATTTCGTTGAGCCCTAATAAGCTCCAAAGCCAGACTCCACGCCGAGCTAAGCTGGTAACCGCTGTCTCGGTTTATTAGGTTGTCACTGACCTTGATCTTGATGGCCTCCTTTATGACACTGTCCGAAAATCTTGGCGTCTGTGTCACAATTTTGGTGTTGTTGTAGTCCATTGAGTGGCTGAGCTCCAGACAGTGCTCCGCTATGGCAGATTTTGTTGCCTGTCCGAGTATGGTGTGCCTCTGGTATTCTTTGCACCTGACGTCCACCATCCTGGTTGTCTGGCTAATGTATGACTTTCCACACTGGCATGGGATGTTGTAAATGCCTGGTTTACGTAGCCCTAGGTCGTCCTTCACACTCCCTAGCATGGTCCCAATTTTGGAGGGTGGACAGAAGATACTCTTTATATCATCTTTTGAAAGAATTCTGCTGATCTTTGCAGAAATAGGTACAGCATATGGCAGGTATGCCACCTTCTTAGCCTCCTCTTGTGTACCCTGTGGTTGACTGGTAGTACGAAGTGCCCTTTGGATGTCTGTGGAGGAGTATCCATTTCTGCTGAACACCAGCTGTAGATATTCTATCTCTGTGGCCAGACTTTCCTTATCTGACAGAGCTCTAGCCCTGTGAACTAATGTTTTCAAGACTCCATTCTTCTGTGCCGGGTGGTGGCAGCTACTGGCTTGAAAGTATGTCAGTGTGGGTGGGCTTACGATACACACTGTGTCCCAAAGTGCCATCTGCCTTCCTCTTGACCAGGACATCCAAGAATGGGAGTTGTCCATCCTTCTCTATCTCCATAGTAAATTTTATACTTGGGTGGCGTGAATTTAGATGTTCCAAAAAGTCATCTAGCTTCTCCCTACCATGGGGCCAAATGACAAAAGTGTAATCGACATACCTGAGAAAGCACTTGGGTTAGTAAGTGGCTGATGCAAGTGCCTCTTCTTCGTACCTTTCCATGAAAAGGTTGGTTACCATTGGTGATAAAGGGCTGCCCATTGCCACTCCTTCCGTTTGCTCATAAAATTGACCCCCATAAAGAAAATATGTTGAGGTCAGTACATACTTGAACAGGTCGAGCAGGCCACCATCGAACTTCTCTCCAATGATATTGAGGGAATTGGTGAGTGGCACTTGTGTGAAGAGCGACACCACATCGAAACTGACCATGATGTCAGAGTCCACGATGTGTAGCTGCCTTAGCCGTTGTAGGAAGTCCTGCGAGTTCCGAATGTGGTGTGCACATTTGCCCACATATGGTGCCAATATCTTCTTCGGTTCTTCGGGTATTGTGCAGTGAGGTGTGTCACTGCGTCGATGTTACTGACAATAGGTGGAAGAGGGACCCCCTCCTTGTGGACCTTGGGGAGTCCATAGAGTCTGGGTGGTACAGGTGCTTTGGGATGAAGCTTCTTGGTGACCTGTTCAGGTAGACCTGTCTCCTTCAGCAACTTCCGGGTCTTCTTGCCCACCTTGTCAGTGGGGTCACCATCTATTGGTTTGTAAGCAGTGTCTTCCAGAAGTTGTTGCACCTTTCTATCACTCTCCAACTTGTTTAAGATGACCGTGGAGTTGCCCTTATCAGCTGGCAGAACTACAATGCTATCATTCTCCCGTAGCTACCTGAGTGCCACCCTCTCCTCGCTCGAGATGTTGGATTTGGGGGGCTTCGTCCTGGTGAGTGCCCTGCAGGTCTCCCTGCGGATCTCTTCAGACACGTTGGAAGGTAGTGTGTTGACGACTTGCTCAACTGAACTGATGAAGGCTGCAACAGGTACACTTCTGGGAGTCACTGCAAAGTTGAGGCCCTTGCTGAGTGCTTTTGAGGTGGCCTCATTGAGCTGCTTGTCGCTCAGGTTGACCACTGTCCATGTGTCCCCATTCTGTTCTCAAACTTGGCCTGTTGACATGCTGTTGATTTCCTCATGGTGCATTCCGCCAAGGACCAGGAGGCACCATCAACCTGGTCCCAGTCTTCATGGGTCAGGGTGGCTGCTATGGAAAGGTGGAGATACAGCAAATCCCTGGACGTGACATCTAGGCGGTGGCGCATGTCACGCACTCTTTCTCTTACCAGCGTGAGGCTGGCTTGGTGTTTGATTCTGTTCACCATTCTGGTGTTAACATGATGCTTGAATCTGGCAAAGACAGGAACTACATCCCCCTCTCGGCATCTCAGAAGGAAACTGAGAGAACTCAGTATCCTCCCCTTCCTCTGTCGAAGCTTATCCAGCTTCTTGATATTAAGGTACATCTCCTCCCCGTAGAGTCTTCTGATGTAACTCTTCAGGCTTTCCCAGCGAGATCTTGACATGTGGAAAAATCAGGTCTACTGCCGGATGTTTGTGTCGCTCTGGCACAATATTTCGGCCACGTAACTCGTTGCCTTCTTCAGGTGCTACCTGAGACTGCCATGTTGGAGGATCTTGTCCAGTATTTATGCCCAGAGGGCGCTGGGTGCTCTCTTTGCCATCCGCGCTTGCCTGGCGCTGCTTGTAATGTGTTGTCTCTTCCCCGGTGTTCCCTCAGACGTCCGTGCCCGACTTGTTAACGTAATTTTTGTCAATTCTGATATGTAATAGCTCAGTGTGGCACACTTCACATAGGCTTGCATTATTACTCCTAACATAGTCGGTGCTTGAATGAATTCACAGTCTGACTCTTGTTAACAGCTCAAGTCTGACTGTTTGTCATCACACTCTTTTCCAGAAAGATGTTGCTTCATGTTTTTGCAAAATAATGCTACATTAATTAATGACACAAAATAGAGAAAATATAAAGGCAGCTAGAGCAAGTTTGTAGGACCATTTACTTCATGTGTGGTATGTTTTGTATCCTTGTGTTTTACAGAAGCATAAGGAACTGTTTTTCGATAATGTAATGATACCACAATATCACAATCAATAAAAATTCCTCATCTTCTCACAGAGCTGCTATTTCTAATTTTTTAACAAAAGTTTAAACTCTGAATATTTCCATTAAAAATCAGATTGTTGGAAATCTAAGAGCATAACAATCTTCAGAAAATTTCTGGTTTCAGCATTTTCAGAACAGAATTTGGACATACTACGAGGTATAGAAATGGATGATGTCTTCTAATCATATCTTTAATAATTGATATCTTCCAGGTTAAAGAAACTTAGGCTAAGCAACCAACTTGCTCAGGTCGTGAACAAATGGTCTACAAAGCAAAGTAAGTTGTTTCAATATTGCCACATGCCTTTATGCTAGCCTCAAACTGGGATATCTCCTAAATTAATCAACTTTAAGTGAAAACTATACACCCTGATGATCCAAGTTGGAAACAGTGTACATGTAATAATAAGAATATGAAACTCTTTACCAAATGTGTAAGTTGATAAATCTTTATACTCAGAGGTAGCAGAGGATCAAGTAGGTAAAAAGACAAAGCATAGTAGAAATTCTTGGATAACGCAGGAGATATTCAGTTTAATCAATGAAAGAATAAAATATAAGTACATCAAACTTTAAATCACTACAGATTTTTAATTACACTGGGAAAACAGCCCGAAGAAATTTTATGAAGCCATTACTTAATTCGTTTGATGAAAACACAGTAACAGTCCCGAGTGTACTTAACCCTTAATCCACAAGTTGATTTTCCTGCAATATATACTACCAGGTATGATGACAGCATCCTCTTAGGCAAAATGCTCTGTAGGTAAAACTCACTGTAGGTAAAATAGTCCCCCATTTGGATCTCCAGGTGGGGACTACTCAGGAAGATGCTGTCATCAGGAAAAACAAATCAGGCATTCTATGTATTGGAGTGTGGAATATTAGATTGCTTAATCAGGCAGGTAGATTAGAAAATTTAAAAAGAGAAATATGTAGGTTGAATTTAGATACAGTGACAACTAGTGAAGTTTAGTGGCAGCAGGAACAGGGCTTCTGGTCAGGTGAATTCCGGGTTATAAATTAAAAATCAAATAGGAGTCATGCAGAAGTAGGTTTAACAATCAGTAAGAAAATAGGAATGCAGGTAACCTACTATGAACAACTTAGTGAACACATTACCATCACCAAGAAAGACACAAAGCCCGCACCAACCACAGTAGTACAAGTTTATTTGCCGACTAGCTCTATAAATGATGAAGAGAGTGAAGATAAACAGTTTAGACAGGAAGAGAATTGAAGCTATTGAAAAGTGGTGCTGCAGAAGCATGCTGAAGATTAGATATAAGGAGTTACTGAATAGAATTGGGGAGAAAAGAAATTTGTGGCAAGAAAAAGGGATTTGTTGATATGACACATTGTGAGACATCATGGAGTGTAGTCAGGAGGGGGGGGTAAAAATCGTAAAGGGAGACCAAGAGATTAATACAGTAAACAGATTCAGAAGGCTGTAAGTTGCAATAGTTATTGGAGATGAAGAGGCTTGCACAGGATAGAGTAATGTGGAGAGCTGCATCAAACCATTCTTTGGACTGAAGACCACAACAATAACAACATACTTGTAGTTGTGGTATCTGGGACCCCAATGTTTAAACTGAGGTTTAGGGGCTAAATCATTTGAAAATTTTCATTTAAGTTTTATAATATTAGTATAATTATTTCAATGTTGTTTAAATATTTCGCATTGCTTTTATTGTGCTAAGAGAAAACTATTGTATTTTACTTTTTATCACCCAAAATCACTTACTTATGTCATTTTTTTAAGTAGGGCCCATAAAGAAACTGTTAGAGAACTGAATTTCACATTCTGAGAAATTATGGTATCTGTGTGGCAGATAAATTTTCACATAACACTAAATTCCAGGGCTTAAAGTTGCACATAAAAACTGGACTTGACACTACAAAAAGATACTCTAGCTTGCCTGCAGAGTTGTGGTCACTGGCTGTTCCAAAACTGTCTTTTTTTTTTGTCTATTCCTCCAAATAAGTTTTGTGCTGTACTAAGAAAACAGATATGTAGTTTACGAGGCAAGGAGACCCCAACACATGTCAGCACCAAATTAAGTAGGTGATAATGCAACTGACAATAAAGCATTGTAGACAGCTATAAAGGAATTTACTTTCTTCAAAACATACAGAATTCCAATCCTACTATTAAAAAAAGGGCAACAAAACACTAAAAATTTTCAAATTTGTAAACAAGAATTTTCATTAACCCTAAAAAAAAGGAAGAACAAACTTACATCGTGTCACAGGTTTGGTGATGGTGTTCATGAAATTCTATTTTAAGGAAGTTGAAAAATTCACATTCTCACCCAACACCTGGTGTCATCCAAAGGCAACTTTCTCTCATTATTGCTACTTTCTTCCATCTGTTTTACTGCAAGTTTCTCTTTTGAGACCTAATATCCCCTCACTGCATGAAAATAATCAAAACAGATTCTCAAAATATCCTCGGGAGTACTGCCGGTCTACAGTGTCCAATGGGCACAATATTTCAGCAATCATACATGTCGCCATCATCAGGTGAACTGACAGACTGTGCTCCTGTGAACGTGCTGGCATGGGGATCTGTATGCTATGGCTGCTCAGAGGAAACTGGGTTTGGTTGCGGTGGTGGCCGATTTAAATACCCTCCACCCGCGGCATGCTCCCTCCGCTGTCTGCGCCCCGCGCCACGGTCGCGCGGTGGAACAGATTGCGACGGTGTCTGAGATGACGTTGGTGTGATGGCTCTGTCTGCCGTGGTTGGCACAACTATAGGTTTGCTCGATTTACCCTTGATTAACCCAATCGCTGGTTCCCAAGCCTTGCTAAGATTATAGCCACAGTCACAGTTTATGAAGTCATCATTGGTGCGAATTTCAATGGCCTCTCTAACAACACTGTCCCAGTATCTCGACATCTGTACCAAGATCCTTGTGCCTTCATACTCCATAGCATGATTTTCCGACAAACAATGTTCAGCGACCGCCGACTTGCTCAGATACATCAGTCGAGTGTGCCTCTGGTGTTCACGGCATCGAACCTCGATGGTACGCATCGTCTAACCAATATACGACTTGCCACATTGACATGGAATCTGGTACACACTAGCCTTCCTCAAACCGAGGTCATCTTCAGCGCTCCCCACCAGTGCACGAGTTTTATTCTGCCCATAAAAAGGCAACGGGACGTCAAACAGCTAAGTTCTCACATCTCCTTGACAAACCATCTCTGCAGGTTCTGTGCAAAACTGTCATCAATTTGAGTGGCATGGTGTTGAGTGATGATGCGGTCTCGGTTTTGCAGAAAGGTCTCAACTTCGCTCCCACCCCCAAGTTCACTCAGGTCGCAGAAATTGTTAGTGCTGTTGAACAGGTTTGCAGCTCGACTTCCGCCTGAATCAGCTGAGGAAATACGTTGTGAAACTTGTTGTGCGTTGACAAAATCCAAGTCGATGAAGTCAAATATCACCAGTAAAGAGAGGGCGGCCATTCGTGATCTGAGGGAGTGCTCTGAAATTGTTGTCTTACCGGCTGACAAAGGCAATGCTACAGTTGTCGTCTCCCATAAGGATTACACTGATAAGATGCAGAGCCTGCTAAATGATGATTCCTACCGAAAGATCAGCGTTGACCCTACAAAGAAGGTGGAGAACAAGATGAGGTCGCTTCTCAAGGACACAGATTTACTCGAGGGTGACGCTAAGAAATTATTACCCCAAGGTCCGGTACTACCTAGACTATATCGGCTCCATAAGGTTCACAAAGAGGGGGTACCATTATGCCCCATTGTCAGCAACATCAGGGCACCTACATATTTGTTGGCCAAATACCTGACGGGAATATTAAGTCCTTATGTGGGTAAATGCCCTCATCACATCCGTAATTCCGTGGATTTTGTTAAACGCCTTGATAGCTTTAGGTTAGATGAGTCAGATAGCATGGTGAGTTTTGACATCATTTCCTTGTTTATGAGGGTACCCCTGCGAGAGTCACTAGAAGTGATTAGTCAGAAGTTTGACGAGAAGACCACTGAAATTTTTTGGCATGTCTTGACTTCCATGTATTTTCTTTTTAATGGAGAATACTACGAACAAACGAAGGGAGTCGCCATGGGTAGCCCACTGTCACCAGTGGTAGCTAATTTGTACATGGAGAACTTCGAGGAGGAAACCCTGTCGTCATCCGAATGGAAACCTACTTGCTTTTTCTGTTATGTGCACGACATGTTCATCATCTGGCCACATGGTATGGATAAACTCCTTGACTTCCTTACACATCTAAACTCCATACACCCCAACATCAAATTCACTATGGAGACTGAGGGTAAATTACCTTTCCTTGATGTCTTGGTCAAGAGAAGGGCTGACAGCACCCTAGGTCATGGGGTGTATCAGAAGACAACGCAAACTGATCTGTATTTGCACACAGACAGCTGCCACCACCCTTCACAGAGGAATGGGGTAGTTAAAACTCTAGTATGTAGGGACCACACTATCTCTGACACAGAGAGTTTACCCCAGGAATTAGAACATGTGAGAACTGTATTTTGAAAAAATGGGTACTCAGAGTGGCAGATTCAACATGCTCTCCACCCAACCACTACAGCACAACCTGTGGAGATGGATGAAATCACGAGGGAGGAGGTAGGCACTGCGTTTATTCCATATACAGGTGCACTCTCGGGGAAAATTGCCCGCATTTTGAAGAAACACCAGGTCAGAACTGTGTTTTGTCCTCCGAATAAAACTCGTGCACTGGTGGGGAGTGCCAAAGATGACCTCGGTTTGAGGAAGGCCGGCGTGTACCAGATTCCGTGTCAATGTGGAAAGTCATATATTGGTCAGACGACGTGTACCGTCGAGGATCAATGCCATGAACACCAGAGGCACACTCGCTCGACTGATGTATCCGAGCAAGTCAGTGGCCGCTGAACATTGTTTGTCAGAAAATCACGCTATGGAGTATGAACGCACGAGGATCCTGGTACAGATGTCGAGATACTGAGACAGTGTTGTTAGAGAGGCCATCAAAATGCTCACCAATGATGACCTTATAAACCGTGACTGTGGCTATAATCTTAGCAAGGCTTGGGAACCAACGACTGGGTTAATCAAGAGTAAATCGAGCAAACGTGTAGTTGTGACGACCATGGCGGACAGAGCCATCACTCCGACGTCATCTCAGACGGCATCGCAATCTGTTCTACCACGCCACCGTGGCGCGGGGCGCGGACAGCAGAAGGAGCGCGCCGTGGGCAGAGGGTAGTTAAATCGGCCGCCGCCGTGACCGAACCCAGTTCCCTCTGAGCAGCCATAGCATACGGATCTCCGTGCCGGCACGTTCACAGGACCTCAGTCCGTCAGTTCACCTGATGATGGCGGCATGTACAATCGCCGAAATATTGTGCCCGTTGGACACTGTAGACTGGCAGTTCACTCGTGGATATTTTGATTATCAAATACGCCGGGAGAAACTCAAGAATCACAAAACAGATTCTAATTTATGGTATTGTCATTAACTTCTGTCTCTCATGCCATATTAAAATATTAGCATGATCATTTAGCATTAAATAGATAAAATGTTCAAATAACATACATATGTAACTTGCAGTGTCATTTAGTCACGTATGATTCATATGTACACTCAGTTCTTAGCTATGGCATTCTTTTTTGGGTAACAAACACACAAAATGTGAACACAATTTTCAAACTCCAGAAAAGAGCCATAAAAATAATAACCAAAAATACTAATTGAGCTCATTGTAAAGATATGCTCAAAACACTGGGAATTTTAACAGCTCCATGTGAATACATTTACCAGTTAGTTGTACACATCAAAAATAACATTGGTAATTACTGCACAAACAGCTCTGTCCATGACCATGCAACAAAAGATAGACTCAGCTTATATTTACCAAGAAAAAATAACATAAAACTCAAAACAGCATTTCCTACCAAGGAATAAAACTGTACAATAAATTACCAAAAGAGATTAAATAAATTGCAAAAATACACCTATTTAAAAAGGCAGCTAAAAAGTATCTATTGTGCAATACATTTTATACATTGAAGGACTACTTAGATAAAACAGAGTCAGGGTTTGATAAAAAAAAATTATACATATAACTAACAATAAAAATGATTATAAGACATCCATTCCACATAATATCTTCACTTTATGTTTTTTTTTTCCTTTCTAGGAATACCTACCCCCAAGCTATGCATAGCACAATACTAACACCTCTCCCTCTTTCTGAGCTCAACATCTCACTCATTATGGAGGGATGCTGACTCAGTTTTTCAGGATAGCAAATGGGAAGTTGCAGTACTGAAAATGGCCCAGAGATCACCAGTGTGTGTGTGTGTGTGTGTGTGTGTGTGTGTGTGTGTGTGTGTGTGTTTAGGGAAAGAAGAGTTATGAAACAATATGTGTATAGTGTGGGCAGTGACTGATAGTGAGATATGAGTGAACAGAGTGTCATTACATTATTTAATATGTTATTTGTAAAAAAAAGTATTGTATACTTGTAGTAAATTTAATGATTGTCTCAAACCAGAAGTCTGTAAATATATGTGTATATGAATTGGTCTAAACTTGTAAATACTTTGACATGTCCATATCCTTGTAAAAAGAGATCTACAGATGAATAAAGCTACTACAACTATGTACATATTCTGTTAAGCTTGATCAAATCATCTGAAGGAATAGCTGTGGCTCCATTGTATACACCATGAGCCGTGACTTTTTGTGGCTCCTTTTTCTTTTTATATGTGTGTGTCATTATCTTTGCTTGTATCATGTGCATGAAATCTTTGTTATACACCATGAAGTGCAGTAATGTGCATGTTCTTCTTCACACAAAGTGTTCTATTGAAGTATTTAGCCATATGCCTATCGCTGTTCTCAATACAACTAAATAGTGGTGGAGACCCACACATGTGAGAGATACCTCAACAGGTTATGGGTCTGGTACACAGGTAACTGTCAAATAAAACATTAGTTACTTATAGTCCATCAAGTACTGTTGTTCAAAAAACGAATTGTCTTACTCAACAAGTATGGCAACAAATTATTTGATTAATGTGCCAAAACTAAAAGGAAATAAGACTGGGCCTTTGCCATTAAGAATGAGCTTATTCTTAAAGAGCTGGCAAAATTTTTCTCAGAAGTAGATAAAAAAAATGCCAAGACCAGGACTAAAATAATTATTACTATTGATCCATCTTTGTATGTGTACACAGAAGAAGTAGAAATGACAGTGGGCCTGTGGCAGAAATTGAAATCATAGTTTGGCAACTAATATATAAACTTAAAACATTAATATAAATGTATTTACAAAAACCGATTCAGTGAGAAGCTATATAAATAAAGTAGTAGGTAATGGTCAAAAACTTCATGGAATAGGCTTTGCGAGTAATGATGAAGTAATTGCATCAATACTGTTTGCAGAATTACTGAAAAAATATTCTCTGATGGTTATGACCATTGAACATGCTATTATGAGCAAGCTTTTTGATATTTAAGAATATTTTGTAGTCAATCTTGCTTTTGTAATGAAAAGTTGCCTAAGTAAACAAAAGGCTTTTCACTGAAATGGGACTTCTGTATCAAACTGAGAAACCCTAGTGTCAAACAGTATGGGACACTAAAACAAGAAAGATGCTGTTTTCTAAAAGTGAAAAAAGCTAAAACATCGTAAAAGTAAGTGTTGTAACAGTGAGGATGATTATATCAGACAAAAGAAAACCTTGGACGCCTGCAGTGCACTGCTTTTTAGTGGGTCTTTCAGGAGAAATGACAGGTATGTTGATTCTGGTATTAGTATGGATCTTATGATAAATAAAAATTGGGTGATGTATATAGTGAACAATGTCATCATGAAGAAATTGTGCAAGAGAATCAGATAGGAATCCTAGTGTTGTGCTCTGGAGAAACTGGTGTAACAACAGTAGTTGGAAAGTCTTTCTGTAACATAGTAAAGAAGTGTTGTGTGTGATACAGAGCCAACAAAAAATTTGCTATCTGTGGACAGATTGGACTAGGAAACTCAGTTGAGTTTTATAATGATTTATAAAAGGAACTATGGATTAGTTGCTACTGTAGATCTTATTACTAATATGTGCATTTAATCTTTGACCCTATTACGTGGGAAGACAGTATAGTCTATGCTTACTTGTCTTTCTACTGTGCGGAGGACACAGCTTTGACATGCCCCTGCCCACTTCACGTCAAGCACCAACACCTACACTACCTTCGCATTCTTACAAGATCAATAACACGCTCCTCATAATGACATCCTGCTCTTCCCCTGTCAGTTCTGCATGTGCAGTCTCCCATGACCCCTGCACTTGTGACTTTCTCCTAAGGTGCAACACAAACAATACAATACACAAAAGCCTTACCATCCCAGGGTCTCAGTTCTTCTCAGACCATCCATGTCCCGCCAGGTAAACCTCACATGACCAAGGCAGTAGATAACAAACTTTTAAAAGCTGGAATAGTTCAACCCCCAGACAACACATGGGATTCACCCATTGAGCTAGTGCTGAAGAAAGATGGTACTCTGTACTTGTGCAGTGATTACCGAGATGTTAATGAATGCACTATCATTGACAGTTACCCAATAACATATAGAACTTTCTCACTATCACATCTTAAGTATGTTGGTCTGTAAGCAAGCTTATTGCCAATTATCAATGCATGCAGACAACCTTCAGAAATAGCAGTCATTACACATTTGGCACATTTGAATATCTATTTATGCTATATGGCCTCAAAAAGGCAGCCCTGACATGGCAATGGTTCTTGGATAGCATCCTCTTTGGGCTGCCCAAATGCTTATGCATACTTGGATCACATCGTCATTTTCTCGGAAGACAGTAACACAAAGCTCATCTCAAACAAATTCTCAATGTCATTCCCATGAAGAGTATCATTATCAAGGATTGAAAAGTCAACTATGACAAACCGAAGTTACTTTTCTGGCTCACATGAATTCTGACACTGTCATCCACCAAATGCCACAACAAACTGAATTCGTACATCAGCTGCCTCCTTCTCAAGGCCACCAAAAATTACACAGTTTTGTGGGGTTGATAAATTGTTTGCTGTGGCCATCTGTCGCAGGCATCTACCATACAGACAACACTAATGGAAGCACTAAAAGGCAAAAACACCAAAGACAGACACAAGCTACAGTGTATCATCAGCATGCAGATAGCCTTCAAGAAACTAAAAGCATGTGTTACTTAGGCAGCATTCTGTCACATCGGCTCACTGATGCACAGTTATCAACAGGCATTTGCAACTTTGCAATTGGCACAGTCCTTCACCAAAAGGTAGCAGGCCACAACAGCATTTTACATTCTTTTCCCAGAAACTCTTTGCCTTACAATGCAAAGATCATGAACTTCTTACTGTCTGCATTTCAACATGTCACATTTCAGTATGTCAAAGGCTGATCATTTATCATTTACAATGGCCACTAGTGGACTCCATCTGCAAACCATCAAAATACTTATCCCCATGGTGTTTCCAACACCTTGATTATGATGCTTGAATCTTGACAAACATATGTCACTTTATGAGTGCACACAACATCACCACTGATTATTTGTTATGCATCAATGAGTCGTGAGTGGCTCGCATTCATGCCGTTGGTTCTTTGGCATTTTTGCATCGAGTGGCATCTTGTTTCTTCCTTACTTACTGGCATAACCAAGTTTCTGGCTTGCCTCCTTGAGCGGCAGCAGCAGCACTTATCGATACTAGTATTGTCGTACTGTCTTTGGTGTGACCACTAGTATTTCCAGGTGGTGGTGCGTGTGCTAGTGGGTCTGTTGGGTTGGAGCAGCAAACAAATCTCCGCAGCGCGAGGCCAGGCGGGGCCCGCTGGCGGTGTGCATGCACTGTCAGACTGTGAGGTGCTAGCTAAGAGAGCGACAAGTTCGTTGCCCACCGAACCTGGACGCTGATGTTGAGTGATCAGTTAATCTGCTATGAAACCTCAACTATTGTGACATCTCGTGGTTCATTTGCGGGTTGTTGCCCCCTTGGCCTTTCAGGCTAGCAGCATCTTATGATGTGTTGGAGCTGGTGAAATCTTGCGGCCGTCTTCCTATGTTGTGATTAATTATTAAATTAACTGTTACTTATCAGTGAAGTGCACCAGTGGTATTTTCTGCCCTGTGGCCACTAATGCTCCAGTTACCTGCCCTGGTCGTTAAGGTAGTTTGTAGGCAGTGTGCCCTCTCCTCATCGTGTTGTTGCTGTCCATCATGGCGTGTAGTTTGACAGCCCTTTAGTTTGTTCAGTTCATATTTGCTTAGAGTGGCTATTGTTCTCCTGGCTGTTCTTAGACACCAATTTCTGGAGGTGTTGTGTCATTTGTATTCTCGCCCTCGGCCAATATTCTCCATCATTGTGCCATTGGTCGGACAGAAGGGAATTGATTAAATTGTTGGCCAGTCCTTGGGCCATCCGATTACTTAACTTCAACTCTTGGCTGCCTGTCTCACCTCACCTTTGAGCTACCTTCCCAGCCTGACCCTTGGAACACTTCTGAGCACCACTTGTTCTGTTTCATTTAAATTGTGATTTTCATTTTAGTTGAAGTATTGTGCAAGGCCTTTGGTCATGTATTAATTCAGTTTTTCTTTTTAATTTTACATAAAGGCCTTCAGCCATGTTAAATTAAAATTTTAAGCATTGATTGTTTTAGAAAAAAAATTTAATTCTTAGAAATTATTCTATCTGAAATTGTTTGTAATCCAGGCCCTAAACCGTAAGTAGTTCCATGTGTTATTTGTGACCTTCAGCTGAGGATTTGCATGAATCCCTTAATAAGGTCTTCAGCCATGTGTATTCTCTAAAGGAAATTTTTTTAATAAGAAGCAAGGGGTTTATTCTAAGTTATTTATCTGACTTGTTGTTCAGGCCTTCAGCTGTTGTTTCAAATTTGTTTGTGGCCTTCAGCAATGTGATAAGTTAATCAGGTTTCAGCTGTTCTGTTGTAGTTTAAAAAGAAATTTTCTTACTTAAAAAAATTGTTTGTTAATGTGCCTTAATTATAGTTTCAGACGTGTCGTGTAGGCCTTCAGCTGTTAATTGTTTTCATTGCATGTTTTTTTTTAAATTTTTTTACCTTCTATTTTTAATTGCTTTTGATTTCTAAGCCAGGCCTTCAGTTGTTCTTGTGTCTGCTGTGTGGTTTTGTGCCTTCAGCCCAGGAAGCATCTCAAGTTTTCTTTAACAAGGCCTTCAGCTATATTGTTTAAATGTGATCTTGTAAGCCAATGTGTAAATAATTGGTTCTTGGAAAAATAAAGTTGTGTGTTTGATTGTACAACTCACAGTACCTGTTTACAGCCCCATCCACAACCTTAACCTTATCCTGTGCACTCTCTGACTGCCTACCAATCATGTTTCAATCCACACTATCTTCGCAGAAATTAATTATGACAAGTTCGCAGAAGGTCAGCTAGAATGCCTACAAATCCTAGAACTATTTAATGATGTAACAACAAACCTCAAGATCAAAACTCACTTCATTCCAGGCACAACAAGCTATATTATGTGATGTCTCACAGCAACTTTGTCACCTAGTATCACAGGAATTTCAGAAACTTATTTTGACCACATGCACAACTTAGCCCACCCTGGCGTTTGATCAATGACAAAAATAGTTACCGATTGTTACATGTGACCACAGGTCATAAAGGACTGTAAAGCGAGGACACAAATGCGTATGCTTTGTCAGAGAAGTAAAGTAGGATGGCATGCACAACCCCCTTTTGGACAATTTACCATAACAGCAGGGTGGCTTCAACACATCCACATCAATCTCATGAGTCCCCTTCACAAAATCTGAGGGTTGCCAATATATACTGTCTGAGACATGTTGGCTCATTCTATGTTTTACATCCTTGCCTGCTAGTGTGGTCTGCCTCTGCCTAGTAGCAAAGTGGCACCTTGGTGGGCCCTTAGTACAGTCTTTGGTTGTAGTTCCTTGGGCAGTTTGTTGACGATATTGGCAGTCAGTTGGTTGTAGTCAATGGAGGGAGAGATAGTGGCTCATATAACATTCAGCAGGCTGTGTATGGAGATCACTGGCACATGATTGTCTAAGTGGATGGTCATCGCTGATGCCATGTTGGTTGGCAATACTTGGGCCTAAGGTCAATGCAGCCGATCTACACTGCATTAAGGAGGCACAGTAGCTGATATGGGTGTTGGAGTGCTGTTCATTTTCTAGTGCCATCTGGTCTACCCTTGCAAATAAGGTACTCATTATTTGATTGCCACATGAGCTCTGACAATGAAGTTGCTCCCACAATGCTGGATTGCCTGTGTTTCTCCATCACTCTGTTTACCTTTTGCTGCCGTTATTTGACATCATTTCAGTGCCACATTTCTGTGTTTTAATATTTGTTTTAATTACAGTTTGTATAATGTCTGCTTATTTGTCAGCTGTGTCTGAATTTAATTGTCGTGTGTTCTAGGCTGTCACATGTGTTAGTGACCACTGAGGTCAAAATTGAGTCTGATTTATAACGGAAGTTGTTGCTTCCCAGACTGATGTAGCAACTATAAAATTGTCTACAGCTATGGTAAGCAGACGCCAGCAGCCAGTGAATCTTGGCTCTTTGTGTAACTGGGTTCCTTTACTCTGGTGAGATTTGCCCTTTCAGGAAAATTAATATTTGTTTCAAATATGGTTACGTTTGAGTGTTAGCAATCAAGATTTTACTGTTACCTTCTTAGTCAGCTAAGTTAATTTGACTCAGAGTTGTGTGTGATTATTACATTAAATTGTTATATATTATTGTAAGATTGACTGGTTAATCGTTAATAATCCTTGGAAAAATTCAGGTTGTTACACATGTTTGGTTTGAGATTGGGACAATGCTTACATTGAGCTTTGGTCTTGGTCTGAGCATTTTCATATGGTCTATGGTTATTGTGTATGATTTACATGTTTGCTTGTTTTATCTCAGCCTTCTGAGCTGTTCATAGTGTTTGGAGGTACTGCTCCAGGTTCTTATTTGTTACCCACCAGTCCAATGGGTATAGCCCATCCATGTTGGCTGTGTAAGTGCACGCAGGTGGCACACCACTTCCAATCTGACAAAACACATCTGACTTAATCTTACCACCATAAGTAAAGAGCATTGTTCAAACACACATAAGAATAGATTCAATATAAACAAATAGAAAAATATTGTAACACTGGCCAAAGCTAAATCACAGTTTTGAAAACATTTGATCAATCGCAGAAGTCTCCCTGGCAAAACGTGTTTCTTCTACATTCTTTTACTCCACCTTACCACAATAAATACAGAGCATTTTTCAAACATACATTGAAAATGGAAACTGCTCAATTCAGATTTCAAAATAGTTTCAAAATAAATATGTAAAAAAGATAAACCAAAGAAATTATGGCCACCTTGTTTGCTACGGCATCTTTTATAAGCTGAGTTTCTATCTTGTAGCAATAAGGCATTAATTTATCCAGTTGTGTCTGTTATTTTTCTCATCTTAATTCAGACCTGGCCTGCTGCATATGCCCCTTGTATAGTTTCCCTATCTGAAGTTTGGTTTTTTTAATGTAATAGTTCTAATGTTGATGTAATGGTCAGTTGTTAAATAGTATTTCAATATTATTCCACATCAGTATCTTGAATATGCCACGGAGTCTCCCTGATTTATTGAATGTTCTCTAATTAAGGGATTCACTTTGGCCAGGGTTGTAAGAAATTTTTCTTTTTTACATATTTATTTTGAAACTATTTTGAAATCTGAATTGAGCAGTTTCCATTTTTAATGTATGTTTGAAAAATGCTCTGTATTTATTGTGGTAAGGTGGAGTAAAAGAATGTAGAAGAAACACGTTTTGCCAGGGAGCCTTCTACGATTGATCAAATGTTTTCAAAACTGTGAGTTAGCTTTGGCCAGTGTTACAATATTTTTTTATTTGTTTATATTGAATCTATTCTTCTGTTTACCTGTAAATCTAATGTGTGTTTGAACAATGCTCTTTACTTACGGTGGTAAGATTAAGTCAGATGTGTTTTGTCAGGCATTTGAATTGTAAGATTTGTCTTTACAATAAATGTTGAACTTTTGTGAAGTAACCATTGACTTGTGATAAATGGCCTGCACCTTCCCATGCCAGTTTAGTTGTTCCTTTATCATGGGGCATACACTGACATTTCACTATCCATGTCACACATTGGACTGAAGCTGTTCCCCTATTTCACATGAAGGGAGAGTCTACAGCTAGTGCCTTCATTGGCTCCTGGATCTCTCACTACAGATGCTTCTCCTCCAGTACCAGTGACCAGGGTTGACAGTGCATGTCAGGTTTGTTTGCTGCACTGTGCACCCTCTCTGATACCCACTGTTACCAAACTTATGCATACCACCCGCAAGGCAGTGGTATAGTGAATAGTGGAACCACACACTAAAGGCTGCTATAATGTCCCACAGAGGTTACTGGACAGGAGTATTGCTGTGGGTACTTCCAGGAATATGCACTGTTCAGAAGAAAGAACCTAAATGCATCCCGCACGAGACTCTTATGTGGTGACCCTCTTGCACTTCTTACCAATTTCATGCATCAGGTACAGCCAATGATGCCACTGAACTTCCTGCTCCCTGTGACAGTACCTACCAATTACTGCTGTTGAGTAGTTGCTCCTTCAAGCAGCATCCCACACAAACAAATCTGTTGCATCTTTACTGTGGTTATTTGTACTTTAGGCACTTGAGCCATTCATGGCTCTGTTTAAAAAGAATAGCTTGATGTAGTCACGGGGTCAAGTTGTGCATGTCTGCTTTCATGCCACACAGCTTATTCACTGGAAATAATAATATGTATCTGTGATCCAGCAACCAAATAGTCTGTCCATTGGCTAGAATTCTGAAGTAGTGAAATACACATAAATACATAATAAAAGTTAAATGATTAATTTAATGATAAGAGTTTTGTCCTAATGTCCATATTTGATGTATATGACAGAGAACTATGTTGAACAATGTTTATTTAACAAAGGAAATCTCAAATAAACAGGAAGCAATCCTATAATATTCATTTAAAATGCAGACAGAAAATATCCTTCTCAAATGCAATAAAGCTATGCTGAGAGCAATATGAGAATGGTAGCAAAATCCCCAAACTAAATAGTCATCAAAGACTCATGACAACTAAGTACATTTCATGATCATAATACATTAAAGATTGGTCAGCTCAAAACAGTTCAGAACTCAACATGATAATTCATAAATTAAAACACTTGATACAAAGAATGGTAATTCTTATTCTCATTTCCATAAATCAAGTGGAATTAGAGTCCCACTTTGGAGCTCATTCAGATCTCTTGAAAAACAAAGTTTCTTCAGAAGTTAAAGTGCAGTAGCAGCCATTCACTGCCCGGAATCAAGCATCCCCATGATTGAATACTACTTGTCACCACATGCTGGTCTTCCTCCTTCAAACACAAATGTGAAAGTGCCCAAACTCACTCTCTTGAGCTCTTCACCCAAGAAGTCTAGTCTCCACTTGACTCATGTAGTGTTCTATCTGCTTTTTCATTTGCTGAAGGCCATCTCCACCAAAATTACATCATTCTTAAGCTCTAAAGACAAGATTTGTCTCAACATGACCGCTTCCCAGACTAAATTAATATGTTTAATAATATTTAAATAAAACATTCAGTTATACTCAGATTATTCACAATACTTGCAAATAAAAGGTTGTTCATTAATAAATAAGCCAGCATTCTTGTGCAAATGTGCTTATGTTAAATGACAACAGTTTGTTTGTAAAAATTGCTTAAACAGTTATTAAGCCTGCGTGACAGAAGCATCTTCTGGCACTCTTTTCGATTGTAGTGTCCACTAACTACTTTTAAATTAATAGTTGTTTAATATCAGTTGCAGTCAACATTTAAATAAAATTACTGACAAAATAGTAAACTGTTCATTAAATAACTACACAAGTATGACAAATTATGAGGTATTCATGCTGTGTTCATTTGCTGTGTAAATGTGGAGAATACAATGTCCTGACCAACATTTGCATAATAAGAAAGACATCATAAACCAATAAATAAAATAGATACAGATACATAGCTTTCATGGATCATAGCTGTAGTGCAATGCTATCATCTGATGTATCATTTGTTGCAATCACATGAAGCGTTTAAAAGTTGTTAATTCAGAGGTTCATTGTGTAAATGTTTATTCACTGTGAAGTATTAACTTATGTAGTTTTAAAGATATTGAAATATTATTGTGTCACTGGATGTGCTTCATTTATCTGAGATCATTGATTTATTAAGATTTGCTTTATTGTCAAATCTCAAAGAGCTGTAACTCAGCTGTCTTTAAGATTGTCTGACACTCTGCCATTTCTTGGAGCATTTCCTGCACAAAGGCCATGCATATAAATCCATCCAAAGTCCCAGCTTCAGGATCTTCCCCACCGCTAACACTGCTAGTCTTTGTATCTGGATTCACTCACATTGGTCACCTATCTGGAAGCCAGAACTGCCATGCTGCACCTGATCTGGGTCCGCTAGTGTTCAGCCATGCAACAAATGCATCTCTTTTCAACACCAGCCATAGCTGCACAAATAACTCACCCTCACACTTGTAACATTACATCTCATTACAATAGTAAAAGAACACATTGCTCACTTCAGAATCTTGCGGTTACAATCTTTCAGTACTGCCCAAATTTTCATGTACAAAACACACACAGATTGCACCTACATCATGCTCCGCAATGAAAAAATTCGACCCACTCTCCAGCTTCCTTACACAAATCCAAACAAGGAGTTAAAACACACCACACAGACATTTGATATCCTGTTCAATGGCAAACGTACCCTGTATCAGTTAATCTCTTGACATATGTATGTTTCCAGATGATCTGTCCACCGTTGATACATCAATACCTGCTGATCCCCCTGACAGCTTGACTGCACACACTGTGTCCATTGCT
The DNA here is from genome assembly GCF_021461395.2 of Schistocerca americana. Classification (NCBI taxonomy): domain Eukaryota; kingdom Metazoa; phylum Arthropoda; class Insecta; order Orthoptera; family Acrididae; genus Schistocerca; species Schistocerca americana. The sequence continues at coordinate 334,153,284 of NC_060119.1, read as the reverse complement.
GACCTCATAGTCATAATGGACACTAACAGTTTCAACAAAGACCTGAGTGTCAAAGTAATAGACAACTTTCTCGCCAATGAAGGTGACCACCCTAAATACCACACAAAAAAATGGTCCTACATCCACTGTTTCATCCATTCTTACATATTATGTGCTGCCATAGCTCCATGCAGTGGGTCAAGAATCCCATCTGCTTTGTACCATTGCTCCTCTCCATGGTGGTATGGGAAGGGGGGCCCAGGAGGGGGGGGGGGGCGGCTATGGGAACTACGTGCAAAGTAATGCCACTGACAAGTTATTTCTCTTCACAGCATACAGTCTTTGACCCTGCTATGCAGGAAGATAGTACGGTCTGTGCTTTATTGTAACATGGATGTGTCTTATTACTGTGTAATAACTGTAATACTACAGTCTCATAAATTCACTACACAGTGTTGTGTTTATTATATTGTCACCTACACAATACCAGACTGCAAGTGTTTACAAGCTGAACATTGACAGCAGAAGTAATTTTGGGAATGACTATTGCACCTAATTGGCAGGAAAAGTTTTGTCACAAAAATGTGAAGCATCATTTAAAAATGAAAATTGATGCCTTTGATGGGGCGGTGTGTGAAGATATAAACATGAACTGTGTGTTATTAACTGTGTTATATGTAATAATGGCAATAGAGCTACTAAATTACCTGTTGTTATGGGGAGACCATTGTGGAATATTATGATTTTTTTGTGACTTAAAAGCTGATGTCACTGTGTACATGCAAAATATATCATAATCAGATCTGAAAAAAGTGATTTCCAATAAAATTAAGTAGGTTCATAGTTGTATACAGGTTAACATCTATACACCAGAACAAAATGATTCAGCAGAATGGTAGAATACAAATGTGAGACAAAGTCAAATATTTTTCTATTTGATGGTGAACTTCACAACAGATTTTGGTTGAAGGTTTTACTAGTGCATCACATTTGCACAATAGGTCAGCGAGTTCAAGTTTCAATAATAATGCACACTATGAACTGAGGAGAGCCAAGAAACCAAGCATTGGTCATCTCAGGTTAACTGGAAGCAATGTCATGGGGCATATTCCAAAGTAAAGAAAAGAAAGTGGGATAAAAAGTCAAAATAAATTATCATAGTGGGATATAGCAGCACCACAATAGCATATACGTTTTATGATCCTGAAGCAAACAGTGACAGCAGAGATATAATATTGTGATGGAAAATATTTAAAAAGGAAGGGAGGAAGTTTGGGTTTAGTGTCATAAGAGCCAGAGTACAAGCTCAGATTGTGTCTAAGATGGGGAAGTAAATTGGTCATGTCCATTCAAAGGAACCATCCTGGAATTTGCATGGAACAGTTTAGGGAAATCACGGAAACCTTAATCTGGATGGCCAGATGTGGATTTGAACAGTCATTCTCCTGAATGTCTCCTGAATGCAAGTCCAGTGTGCTAACCGATGTGCCCCCTTCCTCAGATGGAAAATATTAAAATTCAAAAGTTCAAATAAAGTATTGTGAAAAAAATCATGATTTTGATAGGGGTACATGAAGAAAAAGGAAGGTATGATCCTTTATTGAGAGAAAGACTTATGTGGTGCTTCAGATGAATAAGTAAACTCAGAGGAAGAAACTGATAACCAAAAACTTGTTTCCCAAGAAGATGGAATACAAAATATTAAACCATAGTTGCAGCCCAAATCAATTACAAGGCTTGATAATTGTGAGACTTATTTTTCTGCAGGAACCTCTGACCAAATGGAGGGCCCAACAAAGGTACAGGAGGCCCTTTCCACACCTGATGCAGAAGAGTGGAGACATGCTACAAATGAAGAGATGCAAGCTTTCAAAGATAACAATAATTGGGAAATAGTAAGTCTTTCACAAATTGCTAATGTTGTGCTGTGTAAGTGAATGATAAAAACAAAGTCAACAGTACAGGTAAAGTGCAGCATCATACTCAGTAACTGGCAAGAGAAACATGGAACTGCTTATAATGAAACATTGTCTCCTGTGGTAAGATGTTCTATGCTTAAACTTGTAATTGATTTAGCTACTGAACTTGATTGAAACATCACACATCTCAACATGAAGACAGCTGTTTTGAATGGTGTACTCAAAGATAAAACTTTTGTAAAGTGGCCTGCTGGCATTAATCTCTACAGCAATAAAGGAAATGCTTTAAATGTAAGATTAATGGAGTGTTAACTTTAAGTCAATAGAAATTTGCTGATCAGGTAGCATAAAAGGTCAGACTGCAGAAGTTCTATTGAAACTAAACTTGATATTCTAAATGAAGGAGACAATGAGGTTGCTGATGTACCTTTTCAAGTCCTAATAGGTAGCTTGTCTGCCCTGATAGCTGAATGGTCAGCATGACGGATTGCCGTCCTACGGGCCCGGGTTTGATTCCTGGCAGGGTCGGGGATTTTCTCTGCTCCGAGACTGGGTGTTTTGTTGTCTTATATTCTAATAAACATTGGAAATATTCTAAGAGAATTTTGAAATATTTGAGAGACACTAACAGTAAGACTTATTGCCCAAAGTTAGCAGAAGGGGATTTAGAAGTAAGTGGTTTTGCAAATGTAACCAGCAAATTGTTCCTTAGAAAGCACATCATACACTAGTTCTATTTTTACATTATGTCACTCTGTCATTTCATGGCAAAATTCTGAGCAGGAAATGTATATTTATGCCATGGCAGCTGAGTGTATAGCTCTTTTCCAGGCTTGTTGAGAGACCATTTGCTAAAGTAATTTATTGCATGATCTGATAGGCTGTAATAAATTTATAACTTTCTTTAGTGATAGTGAGAATGTATTAAATTTATCTGTTGACTCTTCAAGCCATAAGTGTCAAAGTATTTTGATGTTAGACATCCTTATGTACAGGAAGATGTATTGGACAAAGCCATAAAAATACTTTACTTACGGATGAATGATATGCTAGCAAATTTAAAGACCAAAGGATTGAGAACAGAAGAACAGCATGGAATTATGGACTATATGTGTCTAGCTGTTTTTTAGAGGGTCATTTCAGCTTTCTGAAGTAAGGCATTATACTTGGTAAAAGCACGTAAATAAATATTTTTGGTCTTGTTGTACACACTATGAGCCATAAACTTCTGTCAATTATTTAATTTGAAAGTTACTAATCTCGCTAACATAGTCCAAGTACTGCATGACCTCTTGCAAAACATATTTCATTGTCAACTCTCTTTCTTACATTTTTGTGACCTTAATAATAAATCACCTATTTCATTACTGACTTTCCTTATACATGCACTGAACAAGAAACACTTTATTCTACAGCCTGAGTTCAAAATTACTTAGAAACATGGTAACTTTATTAACTGGCTGTTCGATGTAGTTTTCATTCATAAACTTCATTCCTCCTTATTAATCACTTACCTTAAAACAGTGGAGTGACAATTCTGTCAGTCAGTTCTGCAGCCATTAAACATCAGTTACTCTGTAGTTCTGATTGCTTCTCCAAAATCGCTTCATGTGAGTATGTCACTATAATCTCTTTGTGCCACTGCCACCATATCTTGACATGTCATTATAATAAACTTCAAGACTTTTTCCTTAAATGAACTATAACACAAAGAACCTTGAGTGTTTCATGTTATTTAATTTTATTTACTAATTCACTCACTCTCTTTTTGCTTATAGACAGTAATTATTTTTGTTATTACCTTTTTGTACCACACATTGCACCAAGACGTTTATTATTGTCTTACATTAGATTACATTAGATTCCGTTTTTGTTCCACAGAACCAAAAAATGAGACAATTCTTGTGGGTGTTGAACATGTCAGAAAGTGTAACATAAAAAACATAAAACATTTGAATGTAATACTCACTACCCTGATCATTTGCAGCAGACTGTCAAAATAGGTGAATACATTACAGTAAACTGTAACTAGTCATATTTCCAGAATTAATACAGTGTCAGAGTGGAACATAGTTGTGCACTTTTAAAAAATTTATCATACACAAAATATCTAATCTTGACTTTTGTGTTCAAGTGCTGTCAAAATTGTAACCTAACAGACATTTTTACTTGAACTGCTTTAACAGTCCCTTTTAAGATATTCATCTATAGAGTAGAAGAAGTTGTCTATCAAAAAGTCTTTCAAACTCTGTTTAAACCATGCATTATGTGATACCGACTCTTAAATGGTTACTGGCAATTTATTGAAAATGTGTGTCCCTGAATACTGGACCCCTTGCTGAACAAAGGTAACTGATTTTAGGTCTTTATATAGAGTGTTCTTATTCCCAGTATTGACATTATGTATTGAGCTGTTGATTGGAAACAGAGATATATTATTTCCAACTAATTTCATCAAGCAATAAATATATAGAGAAGTAGTGGCTAGAATACAAAGTTCCTTGAACAGAGTTCTACATGGTATTCTTGAATTTACACCACAAATGATTCTGATTACACACTTTTGCACTCTTGAAAAACTTTTCTCAATTTGAGGAGTTACCTCAGAATATGATCCTGTATGACATATAGAATGAAAGTAAGTGAAGTGTGCAAGTTTTTTATATCTATATCTCCTACACCTGATATCAAATACAGATTGTTTAGGTTCTTCAGTAGTTCTGTGGTATGCCTTTCCCAACCGAATTTATTATGAGTTGTAAACCCAGAAATTTAACACTGTCAACCTCTTCGACCTGCATGTCATCATATGTTATACACATGCTGGAAGGAAATCTCTTACAGGTTCTGAACTACATATAGTGTCTCTTTTCAAAGTTTAATGACAGTGATTTAGCTTTAAATCATTTATAAATATCAGTGAAAATTTAATTAGCTGTTGTTTCTAAATCTGTACTTGACCTGCTATTTATTGCAATGTTTTCATCATCTGCAGACAAAACAAACTTAGCATCTGGCAATGTACCAAACGAGAGGTCATTAATGTTCATAAGAAAAAGCAATGGACCCAAGATGGAAACTTGAGGAACACCACATGTAATTAATTCCCAATCAGATGAAGACTGAAAGATTACTGCACAGGTGTTTTGCAATGACACCTTTTGTTTCCTCGATTTATGTGTAAATAGCTGTTTCTATATGAGAACCCTTAAGAAACCCTAACTGTGACTATGACAATATATTATTTGCAGTCAGATGCTTAAGGACACACTTGAATCAGTGTTTTCAGAGGTCTTAAGGACTACAGCAGATAATCAGACTGTAATGGATGCATTTTCTTGGTTCACAAAAAAAACTAAAATTGAATTATTGGTTTTTTTCCAGATTCAATCTTTTATTACCATCATACTGGAGAGGTCAGGGTCATATGACCTCTTTAGTGATTGGTGGAGTTTGGCTGCTAGTGATCAGGAAGATCTTCAGTTTATTGCCCTATGCACAATCATAAAATAGGTGGCAGCAAATCTGCTGCATGCTGAAATTGTCCCAGAAACTTTTATAGAAGAGATGTAACTCTTGGTACTCCATGTGCACTTCTTCCAACACTCAATTCTTCTCAACCTGAAGGTGTACTTTTGAGAACATTTGCTCCAATTTTCATTCTTTGTTTCTCACTTCCCATGGATTGTATGTTAATTTCAGCATCCAATGGCACATGGTTAGGATGACAGTTTCCTGTCTGGAGAACAGTACTCCTCCTTCCAGTTATCAATTTCATGGATTGTATGTTAATTTTGGGATCCAATGGTGCATGGTTAGGATGACAGCTTCCAGTTACCAAACCTGCAACACACCTGCCCCTTTTTCACCAGAAGGTTGTAAGCTTGTGAGGACTGTGATACATGTTATGGTCATCATTGGTGGTAATGCTACATGGGGAAAGAAATCTGCAGCCACTCTCTCTTTCCTATAGCATGATTTGTTGCTTATGATCCATACTCTTATAGACAGTATCAGTTACATAAAAACCTCCTTTTACAAGACCATATGCCCATCCTACACAATCAGTTACAAAAATAGACTTCATCCCCATGTGTACTGCTAACAAAATAAGTCAAAATGAACCAACCTCCAACTGTCTGCATTAACAAAACAATATTCCAGGAAAAAAGTTATGCAAACAAGATACAACCATTTGCAAATGTTCGCAAGAATGCTTCACTTCTTCTTAACATTATCAAAAACAGTAAAAGTCTTAATTTAACATCCAAAGTAAAATTTGTACACATGAAATCATAACATAAACCCCCTTCACAAAGAACATATTTGAAAAAAAAGTCTACCCCCAATTTTTTGACTTAATGCAGATGGCATTTTGCAGGCAGCTTGCATGAGTACCTGCCTCCTTATTCTTTCTCTTACCCCCTAAATTCTATTGAAGGACTTTTGCTGCTACCTGTGGCAGTGAATTTGGTGTGCCTTTAAAAGGATGAAGCTGTCCCAAATGCTCAATAATTATATGCATGGGCAACTGCATCTTCACATTCACCAGTGGTGTCATTTTGGGGTTCTTATGGGCCCCGGTACTGAGCGATGGCCTCCTTTGTCTTACACTTTGCGGTATGTGAGCTTATCAGCTTTACCTATTGACCTAGCCTATAGTTCAGTAATTTACTGCTACGCTGCCTCATTCTTTCCTAACATTCAAGGCCATGGTGTTAGCTTTATACACACACTTCGAAGTTCTAGTGAAGTTCCACAATGATTCCACATTCTTCTCCATCTTCAGCTTGAATTAGTCAAATTATGAAAGCATTTTTCTACCACACACCACCTCATTAGGTGCCAAATCCCTACTGTCATGGTTTTCCAGTTACACACTGCTACCATATATGGTAAGAAATGAACCTATTCATTATTATGGCAATTGATGTAATAGCGCAGTAGCTTACCAATAGTCCAATGAAAGCATTCTCTACTACTTTTAGCTTGCATATGTAATGGGTTAGCTCTTAGTTAATGCATATGTAAAAGGCGACGATGGCTTCATCAGTTCTGACGTGAAGCTGTTGTCTTAATCCATGATTAACATCTTGGGAACACTGAACTTGTGTGCTAATGTGTCATCCTGTTGATTTGGAACAGCATACATCCAACATATCAGAAGAAATGTTCTAACTATAACTAGCAGCTCCCACAGATGTCTCACTAAAATATCCTGTCTGCTCATCTTGCCTCTGGCAACCTCTGTAGTGGAACCTGCTGATGACATAAATCTGCCTGCAGTGCACATGGCATACAGTTATTTATGTGTTGGTCTATATCTTGTTTCGGTGTTCTCTGCCAATAATGCTCAGTTACTCTCCAGTCTGTCATAGTATGCTGTCCATCCCAATTAACACATGATCGTGTGCTTCCTTCAGTACTTTGTGCAGTGCAGGAGGCACTACCATACGCAGCCCTAGCCTCATTGTCCTACATAAAACACTGTTGTGTATGGTGAACTGCAGCTATGTTGTGAAGAGCTTGCAACCTGTCATCACCTATCAGTTTCTGCAATTCCACAAGACAATGACCCAGTGCCCCTATTATACCTATCTTTCTGCAACAGCCATCACTGTTATCATTTCTTACTCAGTTTGTGAATCACTTTGAAGTCAAACTCACTCAGTTTTAATATTCTCCTTGTAAGAATAATTGATGGATTCTTCTTACCTAACAACCATTCCACTTCTGCATGATCAGCCAATACGTGAAGTTTCTTGTCTTACAGATAACACTGGAAGTACATCGTAGCTTATGTCAAGCCCTACTGCTGCTTCGCAGTGTACAGTAATTTTTCTCCGCCTTATTCAGTTGCCATGAACTGAAACAACTGAATGTTCCATACATTGTACTTTTTGATTTAGAATGCAACCTAACACATAGTTGCTCGCACCACATGATAAAATAATTTCCCTTTTTTAATCAGAAAAAACCAACATAGGACTAGTTGCTAATGCCTCCTTCAGTTTTTCAAGTGTGGCTTGACATTCTGCTGTCCATTATGACATGACAACCTTCTTCAAAAAATGCATGAGTGGTTGTGCAGTATCCTAAAATCTCATCATGAACTTGATATACTAATTAGCTAATCGCAAGAATGACTGTGACTCCTTAGTAAAATTAAATGACATTGTTTCAGAAACTTAAGAGAATTTGGGTCTAGGGGGGAGGCATGCCAGGACAATCTGTGTAGTTGTGTGAATTGATGTGCAAAGCTGGCTTAGTGGTTAATGCATCTGTCAAGTAAATAGGAGACACTGGTTCGATTCCTGACCTTGGTACAAATTTTCATTTGCCGCTTCTGTCTATGTAAGTGTGCTACTGGAAACTTCAGTATCAGTGTGGGATCCATTTTCTCACCATCCTAGCTAAATATGTATCCTGAGTAAATCACTTCCCTTAATGCAGAATGGCACTTCTCTATACTCAAGTTCAGGTGTGCACCACATTAACATTTAAAACTTCTTTTGACTGTTGCACATGTTCCCCCATATCTCTTGAAAATATCGTAACAACATCAGGCAGGCCAAGCATTGTATCAGCTTTCAAACGTACATCTACATCATACTCCCCAAACGCCCTGATTGTGTTTACTGAAGAATACTTCTGGTACCACTAACTGTATGCCCCTTCCCTGTTCTGATCATTAACGGTATGCTGGAAGATTGATTGTTGGTACTATGTTAAGGATCTCCTTAACACTCTCGCACAGAATAATGGACCCTGTGATGAAACGAACCAATCTTCATTGGATCTTCTCTGTCGTTTTTTATCAGTCATATCAGGTATGATAAGTGTCCCAGGTTGATGAAAAGTACTCATGAATCTGTCAAACAAGCGCCTTGTAAGCCACTTTCTTCATGGATGAGCTACGTTCCCTAAGATTCTTCCTATGAATCTCAGTCTGGCATCTTTTTTTTCTACTATTTGTTTTATGTGGTCATTCCACTTGAGGTCGCTCTCAGTAGTCACTCCTGGATATTTTTACAGTCGTTATTGTTTCCAGCAGTTTGTCACCATTGGTTTAGTCATATAGTAATGCATCACTTTTCCTGTGTATGCACATTATGTTACATATATTACTGTTCAGGATCACCTGTCAGAGCCTCCAATGTTTGTAAATTGCTTACAGGTCATTCTCAAAATGTACACTGACTTCTGGCATTGCTATTTCTTACAGACAGCAGCATCATCTGCGAAGTCTTAAAAAGCTTCCAGTTATTTCTACTAGATCATTTATATACATTATAAATGATAATGTTCCTGTCACACTTCATAGTGTACCCTGCAAATCCAGTAATTTCTACTAGGTCATTTATATACATTGTAAATGATAATTTTCCTGTCACACTTCATAGTGTACCCTGCAAATTACCTTAACACTGCATCCAGAAACCACTGAAATGTGGCTGGTACATTTTTTAAAGCACAGGGTGCGGCAGAACCGACTAAGGAGCAATAAAAAGTAAATCTGCATGTATAGAGAAAAAAAAGTTTTTATTTTCTAAATTAGTACAATATACCATTTTACATTCATTTAGTTTTGAAAATAATGTCCTCAAGATGGCGGCCATAAATATCAATACATTATTGTAGACGATCCCTGAAGTTTCGAGCAGCTGTTGCATACATATTGCGGGGTATGGCATTCATTTCTTCAATAATCCGCTCTTTTAACTCTGGTAGGGTGTGAGGGCGGCTTTTGAAAATCTTTTCCTTCAGATATCCTCAAAGAAAGTAGTCACAAATGCTCGAATCTGGTGACCGCACAGGCCACCTAACATCAAACCTCAAAGAGACAAGGCATCCTGGAAACATATCTCTCAAAACATCAAGTGAAATTCGAGCTGTGTGAACAGTAGCTCCAACCTGTTGGAACCAGAAGTCCCCCAGTCCATATTCTTCAACAATCTCGTCCATTCTGGGTTGCAGAAAATTTTGCAACATTGAAATATAACGTGTGGAATTCACTGTCACGGTTACTCCTTCCTCCTCAAAAAAATAAAGGCCTACCACACTAAATTGTGATATGGCACACCACACTATCACTTTAGGAGAATGTTGCGGTCTTTCACGAATAATTCGGGGGTTATTTTCAGCCCAGTATCGAAAGTTTTGCTTATTCACGCACCCATCAAGATGAAAATATGCCTCGTCACTACTAAAGAACGCTGCATTAGGAGGGAACTGAGCAAGCATTTGCTCACAAAGATTTTGACGGTTGGCGTAATCTTCTGGGCGTAATTCTTAAGCAATCATTATTTTGAAAGGATGGAACTTCAAATCGCATTTCAGAATCTATCTCAAACTGCGGTCTGAAATCCCCATTGCAACAGCATTCGTTGAGCAGAACGTTGCAGCGATTGTTGAAATGCTGTTTTCACCCGCTGCACATTTTCTGGCGTTCTGATGGATCTGCGTTGGCCATGTGTATCTATTCTTAGTATGCTATCAGATTCCTCCAACTGCCAAACCCAGGACCGAATTGTGTTTGCATTAGGAATGGCGTTGTTGCGTGGAATGTTAAACTGTCGCCGGAAAGCTCGTTGTGTAGCGATCAAAGATCTGTCGTTTTCATGATAAGAGCGAACGGCAAAACCACGATGTGCACCGGTCCAGACCATGTTGGCTACTGAAACGGGATCAACGACTGAACAAAGGCAGACCACGCGCAGTTGCCTACCCCCAGCACAGCCCCAGCGGTAATCAATAGAAACCGCTTAGTCGGTTCTGCCGCACCCTGTACTTAAACTGTCGTAAGTTGTCCAGGGTGTCCACATTATTCGGTCTCAGATGTGCATCCATAATCGTTCTATTATTCAAATAAAGATAAGTCACAAGAGATTCTATGGGGTGATTTTTTCCAGCGTGCATTGGCTCTTGAGAGTGATCGATGCAAAGATACGGAACGAGAAAGGTACAATGAACTTACGTCTGGAAATTTATGGTTTCCATGCAAGAGACCATTTATTTAGTCAAACTTTGTTACAGATACTGCGGTCTAATTCATGCTGTACCAAGAAGCCACATTTACAGCATCTGCTGAAAATGGTTTCTATGTGCCTTGACATATTCATGTTCTGTCTCATACATTCACATCAGCTAGGCTGCATCCAAACAATGTCAAAGGCAGCACGAATAACCTGCTCCAGAATCTCCACATCTGGAATAAGCTCTTTCAACACCTTACTTTTGAGATGGCCCCATCACCATAAATCGCAAGGGTTGAGATCTGGTGAATGAGCAGACCATGCAAATCGACTCCCTTGTGTGGGTTTGGATTTTAATGGCAAAGTGGGCTGGAATACCATCATGTAGCAGCCACATAACGCTACAGATCATCAATGGCCGTTCTTCCAGCAAGGTAGGCAAAGTCACCAGCAAGAAATGCTGCTAGTTCCAGCCTGTCAGGTGACGTGGAAAAGAGACCAGGGTCCTAAAATACGGTTGCCAATTATTCCATCCCATACGTTCTGCCCCCCCCCCCCCCCCATGAACCATGGACCTTGCCGTTGGTGGGGAGGCTTGCGTGCCTCAGCGATACAGATAGCCGTACCGTAGGTGCAACCACAACGGAGGGGTATCTGTTGAGAGGCCAGACAAACGTGTGGTTCCTGAAGAGGGGCAGCAGCCTTTTCAGTAGTTGCAAGGGCAACAGTCTGGATGATTGACTGATGTGGCCTTGTAACAATAACCAAAACGGCCTTGCTGTGCTGGTACTGCGAACGGCTGAAAGCAAGGGGAAACTACAGCCGTAATTTTTCCCGAGGGCATGCAGCTTTACTGTATGATTACATGATGATGGCGTCCTCTTGGGTAAAATATTCCGGAGGTAAAATAGTCCCCCATTCGGATCTCCGGGCGGGGACTACTCAAGAGGATGTCGTTATCAGGAGAAAGAAAACTGGCGTTCTACGGATCGGAGCGTGGAATGTCAGATCCCTTAATCGGACAAGTAGGTTAGAAAATTTAAAAAGGGAAATGGATAGATTGAAGTTAGATATAGTGGGAATTAGTGAAGTTCGGTGGCAGGAGGAACAAGACTTCTGGTCAGGTGACTACAGGGTTATAAACACAAAATCAAATAGGGGTAATGCAGGAGTAGGTTTAATAATGAATAGGAAAATAGGAATGCGGGTAAGCTACTACAAACAGCATAGTGAACGCATTATTGTGGCCAAGATAGATACGAAGCCCACACCTACTACAGTAGTACAAGTTTATATGCCAACTAGCTCTGCAGATGACGAAGAAATTGAAGAAATGTATGATGAAATAAAAGAAATTATTCAGATTGTGAAGGGAGACGAAAATTTAATAGTCATGGGTGACTGGAATTCGAGTGTAGGAAAAGGGAGAGAAGGAAACATAGTAGGTGAATATGGATTGGGGGACAGAAATGAAAGAGGAAGCCGCCTGGTAGAATTTTGCACAGAGCACAACATAATCATAACTAACACTTGGTTTAAGAATCATGAAAGAAGGTTATATACATGGAAGAACCCTGGAGATACTAAAAGGTATCAGATAGATTATATAATGGTAAGACAGAGATTTAGGAACCAGGTTTTAAATTGTAAGACATTTCCAGGGGCAGATGTGGACTCTGACCACAATCTATTGGTTATGACCTGTAGATTAAAACTGAAGAAACTGCAAAAAGGTGGGAATTTAAGGAGATGGGACCTGGATAAACTAAAAGAACCAGAGGTTGTACAGAGATTCAGGGAGAGCATAAGGGAGCAATTGACAGGAATGGGGGAAATAAATACAGTAGAAGAAGAATGGGTAGCTTTGAGGGATGAAGTAGTGAAGGCAGCAGAGGATCAAGTAGGTAAAAAGACGAGGGCTAGTAGAAATCCTTGGGTAACAGAAGAAATATTGAATTTAATTGATGAAAGGAGAAAATATAAAAATGCAGTAAGTGAAACAGGCAAAAAGGAATACAAACGTCTCAAAAATGAGATCGACAGGAAGTGCAAAATGGCTAAGCAGGGATGGCTAGAGGACAAATGTAAGGATGTAGAGGCCTATCTCACTAGGGGTAAGATAGATACTGCCTACAGGAAAATTAAAGAGACCTTTGGAGATAAGAGAACGACTTGTATGAATATCAAGAGCTCAGATGGAAACCCAGTTCTAAGCAAAGAAGGGAAAGCAGAAAGGTGGAAGGAGTATATAGAAGGTCTATACAAGGGCGATGTACTTGAGGACAATATTATGGAAATGGAAGAGGATGTAGATGAAGATGAAATGGGAGATATGATACTGCGTGAAGAGTTTGACAGAGCACTGAAAGACCTGAGTCGAAACAAGGCCCCCGGAGTAGACAATATTCCATTGGAACTACTGACGGCAGTGGGAGAGCCAGTCCTGACAAAACTCTACCATCTGGTGAGCAAGATGTATGAAACAGGCGAAATACCCTCAGACTTCAGGAAGAATATAATAATTCCAATCCCAAAGAAAGCAGGTGTTGACAGATGTGAAAATTACCGAACTATCAGCTTAATAAGTCACAGCTGCAAAATACTAACACGAATTCTTTACAGACGAATGGAAAAACTAGTAGAAGCCAACCTCGGGGAAGATCAGTTTGGATTCCGTAGAAACACTGGAACACGTGAGGCAATACTGACCTTACGACTTATCTTAGAAGAAAGATTAAGGAAAGGCAAACCTACGTTTCTAGCATTTGTAGACTTAGAGAAAGCTTTTGACAATGTTGACTGGAATACTCTCTTTCAAATTCTGAAGGTGATAGGGGTAAAATACAGGGAGCGAAAGGCTATTTACAATTTGTACAGAAACCAGATGGCAGTTATAAGAGTCGAGGGACATGAAAGGGAAGCAGTGGTTGGGAAGGGAGTAAGACAGGGTTGTAGCCTCTCCCCGATGTTGTTCAATCTGTATATTGAGCAAGCAGTAAAGGAAACAAAAGAAAAATTTGGAGTAGGTATTAAAATTCATGGAGAAGAAATAAAATCTTTGAGGTTCGCCGATGACATTGTAATTCTGTCAGAGACAGCAAAGGACTTGGAAGAGCAGTTGAATGGAATGGACAGTGTCTTGAAAGGAGGATATAAGATGAACATCAACAAAAGCAAAACAAGGATAATGGAATGTAGTCTAATTAAGTCGGGTGATGCTGAGGGAATTAGATTAGGAAATAAGGCACTTAAAGTAGTAAAGGAGTTTTGCTATTTGGGGAGCAAAATAACTGATGATGGTCGAAGTAGAGAGGATATAAAATGTAGGCTGGCAATGGCAAGGAAAGCGTTTCTGAAGAAGAGGAATTTGTTAACATCCAGTATTGATTTAAGTGTCAGGAAGTCATTTCTGAAAGTATTCGTATGGAGTGTAGCCATGTATGGAAGTGAAACATGGACGATAAATAGTTTGGACAAGAAGAGAATAGAATCTTTCGAAATGTGGTGCTACAGAAGAATGCTGAAGATTAGATGGGTAGATCACATAACTAATGAGGAAGTATTGAATAGGATTGGGGAGAAGAGAAGTTTGTGGCACAACTTTACCAGAAGAAGGGATCGGTTGGTAGGACATGTTCTGAGGCATCAAGGGATCACCAATTTAGTATTGGAGGGCAGCGTGGAGGGTAAAAATCGCAGAGGGAGACCAAGAGATGAATACACTAAGCAGATTCAGAAGGATGTAGGTTGCAGTAGGTACTGGGAGATGAAAAAGCTTGCACAGGATAGAGTAGCATGGAGGGCTGCATCAAACCAGTCTCAGGACTGAAGACCACAACAACAACAACGTTCTGCCTCAACTGATGCTGGTAATTCGCTGTCACTATACCGTTGGGGTTCTGCATACTATCCCACAGATGACCGTTATGAAAGCTGAAGATAACACTCTATGTAAATGTGTCCTCATCTGTGAATAGCATGGATGACATAAATCCCGGAAGTGTGGTTGCTTGGTGAAAAAACCAGTGAAAAAATTGCTCCCGATGTGGGAAGTCTGTCGCTAGTAAGCCCTACACAAGCTGTAAGTGATAGGGTAGTAACAACTGTCATGGAGAATGTTCCACATGGTCGTCTGGCTTACCCTGCACTGGCGTGTCAACTGCCATGGCCCGTCGCCTTCCACAGTGTTAACCACAATTTCCTCCAGGACCATTTTGGGTACATCCTTCGTGATTTCCTGCTTTCTCAAACGAGCCTGTCTCAGGCAAATGGCGAAACACTGTTGAAAAACACTGAATGCTGTGGTCGTTGTCGGCGGGAATAGGTCTCCTGATTCAATCTTGCAGCCCGCCACCTGTTGAAATTTGCCTTTCCATAAGTAAACACCTTGTCAGCAAGCTTTTAATTCGATATGGAACCATTGTGTATAACGCTGTATCACACCCACTCAGCAAGAGAAGTGAAATGGAAACAACATTAGCTTTTATTATGGCAGGAGAGGATGCTAGGGCATGACATATGAGGAACGTAACCATCCTCTAGGAGGAAACCATGCATACAGTAACTGTGGCTACATGATACAGCGCATATTAGACCTTAGGCTCTGTAACAAATTACGATTGAATAATTGGTCCCTAGCACGGAAATCATGCACTTCTGGCCAAAGTTCATTTGACCTTTTTGGTCTGTATCATCTCATCAACCAATCTCTAGAGTTTGTACGTACTCCAAAAAATCACCTCATATATTTGTTTGCATTGTATGATGATTTTTTTGGTACTACAATGACCCGTGCTGTTCACTTTCTTCAGTTATGTCATAATTCCATTGCTGGTTCACAATTCTTCCGTTATTGATTGTGAATGATGCAGTACTCTTTATGGTTTCTGATGCACAGGTGATTTATCTCCAATCAGAACCCAGTGTTCTATTACAGATGTTGCCAGCAATGGGCTACAAGGATTAACTGGTCCTTGAATTCTGATAACAGCTTTTCCCTGGCTACGTTCTCTGCTCTCTACAAATGCTACACTTTTGCACATAATGCAATTCTACGTTAGGTTTGCTTAGGCTAAAGTCCACACTTGACTTGTCTAGATTATCATCGTCCAGAACGTCTGATTGCCAACTACCAACCCTTTTGCCAAACTTATGTCATCGTTTCCGAAGTTATCCACGCTGCTGGGGACCACTCATTCACTATACACTTGCTGTATGCTAACAACAGTCTAGCCTCTGAAACGTCGTGATAATAATTCTTCATTATTTTCCGCTAGTAGTTCGATCATACACAATACAATGACAAGTAATTCCATCCCCACGTTCAACTAAAATACACTACTGGCTATTAAAATTGCTACACCACAAAGATGACGTGCTACAGACGCAAAATTTAACCGACAGGAAGAAGATGCTGTGATATGGAAATGATTAGCTTTTCAGAGCATTCACACAAGGTTGGCGCCGGTGACGACACCTACAACGTCCTGACATGAGGAAAGTTTCCAACCGATTTCTCATACACAAACAGCAGTTGACCGGCGCTGCCTGGTGAAACGTTGTTATGATGCCTCGTGTAAGGAGGAGATATGGGTACCGTCATGTTTACGACTTCAATAAAGGTCGGATTTTAGCCTATTGCGATTGCGGTTCATCATATCGCGACATTGCTGCTCACGTTGGTCGAGATCCAATGACTGTTAGCAGAATATGGAATCGGTGGGTTCAGGAGAGTAATACGGAACGCCGTTCTGGATCCTAACTGCCTCGTATCACTAGCAGTCGAGATGACAGGCATCTTATCCACATGGCTATAACGAATCGTGCAGCCACGTCTCGATCCCTGAGTCAACAGATGGGGACGTTTGCAAGACAACAACCATCTGCACGAACAGTTCGACGACATTTGCAGCAGCATGGACTATCAGCGCGGAGACCATAGCTGCGGTTACCCTTGACGCTACATCACAGACAGGAGCGCCTGCGATGGTGTACTCAACGACGAACCTGGGTGCACGAATGGCAAAACTTCATTTTTCGGATGAATCCAGGTTCTGTTCACACCATCATGATGGTCGCATCCGTGTTTGGCGACATCGCGGTGAACGCACATTGGAAGCGTGTATTCGTCATCGCCATACTGGCGTATCACCCAGCTTGATGGTATGTGGTGCCATTGATTACACGTCTCGGTCACCTCTTGTTCGCATTGACGGAACTGTGAACAGTGGACGTTACATTTAAGATATGTTACGACCCGTGGCTCTACCCTTCATTCGATCCCTCCGAAACCCTACATTTCAGCAGGATAATTCACTACCGCATGTTGCAGGTCTTGTATGGGCCATTCTGGATACAGAAAATGTTCGACTGCTGTCCTGGCCGGCACATTCTCCAGATCTCTCACCAATTGGAACCGTCTGGTCTATGGTGGCCGAGCAACTGTCTCGTCACAATACGCCAGCCACTACTCTTGATGAACTGTGGTATCCAAGCTCTGTTTGACTCAATGCCCAGGCGTATCAAGGCCGTTATTACGGCCAGAGGTGGTTGTTCTGGGTACTGATTTCTTAGGATCTATGCACCCAAACTGCGTGAAAATGTAATCACATGTCAGTTCTAGTATAATATTATTTTCCAATGAATACCCATTTATCATCTGCATTTCTTCTTGGTGTAGCAATTTTAATGGCCAGTAGTGTAATTTCCCTGTGCGTTGCGACACTTTATCACACGAGTGGAGTTTTAATTGCTGCACGCAGTTTAACGGTTTGTTCTTTTCGAGGTATGAAGCTTGTGGCAGCAAGTCGGTGGCAACAGCTTCCCCCAGTCGGATCAGTACACCACCATGTGCTCGTGAAGAACAATTTTAGCTCACAGTTTATACAGGAAAACCAACCTTCGCCAATATGGAGCAAATTTTCATACAGTCTTGGAATTGCTTTACTCCAACCTGAAAACCTAATATTGCCGAATGTAGCGACTCTAAATCATTATTCCTTAACCCACGTAATCTGTATTATGGAGACTTTAAGTGCCTCTTCCACAGACTCGTCAGAGAAACGTGAACAGCTGTGTCTAACAATAATCTGTGCTCCATATCGTCAACTATCCCAAAAAAGCAACATTCCACCTCTATATATGTCTTTGTAACATCAAAAGTTTGTGGGAACGTCGCATGACGCATCTGGAGTTTCCATTGCTGTTCAACAACCGATTATCAGTACTAAATGCTGTCCATTTGACTTCTAATTTCTGCCTTCCTGGTCTCGGTGCACAACAACTCCACATCTTTGACGCTGAGGTCGACGACATTGCATCTCAATGAGACCCAAACGCCCACATCGATGAGACCTTACATTAGTAGAGAAGCCAGCCCTTTGATCCTGTGCTCTTGTTGCTATGTTTTTATCTTCGAGTTCTGTGGTCATCGTGACGGCGCCAGCCAGGTCCTTCGGAGTTGTTGCCCATATCCTTTTTGATATAGTGGGTGGAAACCCCTTAAATAAGTATCCAACGGCAAATGTTTCATTTCCTGCCAAATAAGTTTTTTCGCTTCAACTCATACGTATTAGTATTATTCTTTCTTGCACTATCCATAAAACTTTTTACTGGTTCATTTCACCTCCGTGAAACCCATTTAGCTGTTCACAAAGGAATATAGATGTGTTCTGCTTCTTATACCGCTGTGCCAGACCTCCTTCTACTTGTTTGAACATAAGCGCGTGTTTCGAGTCTATAGTAATCCGTATGAACCATAACGTTCATTGGTTGCCTACTTTTTAACCATTATTTTCGAAGGTTGGCCCACTCAGTTGGCAACTAATTCAGTGGTAGTACCAGTGGATGGACGGATTATCACCACAAACAAATATGGACCACTCAAAATAAAGACCACAATGTTAGCTGAAGCTGAGACACTCATCATTACGACTTCGCGATTTCGATCATTACTGTAACGCTGCACGTGCTGGCGCATTCGCTCCGCAGTAATGCATCCTTCTTGAGTCGCTATTACCTCGTTTCGTGGACGGAAATAGTCGTGTTCCAAGGAGTCCTTGAGGTAGCTTATGTTCTGGACTGGGAGTGCTTTAGTGGTTTATCTGCGCAGTACAACAAAAGTTATGTTACATTTACAGTGGTAGTCCCAATTATGATTACCGGGAGGTAAAGAATTGGTCAAGACACGGCGCTAGTTGTGCCGTTAATTATTAAACTACTTTCTTGCAGCCTCAGTGACATCAGAGCACTACGTCGACCTTGCTCATAGCAATTTGCAACAACCACTTCAGTTACGTACGAGCAATGTATCCAAATGTATCCAATGTATGTCTGCCCTTTGAAAATAATGTTGTGCACATGGACATCCTTCAGCTCCTGCCTTGCGTAGAAAAATTCATCTCACTGTGAAACATTTTTACCATGCGTAGGCACTAGCGACTTGTACCGTGCATACGTACTCGCTACCAGAAGTTGGACCAACACGTGGTTCCGGGCATGGTCAGTGTCGATTCGTACTGTTGCAGTGTGATAAAATACTGACATAATTTTTCGTTCGTTGTGGCTATCGTAATATATCTCCCACGTCCTACCCCTCTCTCTTACGTCACCGCAACGTGCATGGTACCAAATCTACCGCTTGCCGTAATCGTTTCCACAGACCGCAGGAAAAACATAAGCCCTGGCACAGCCCTTTCACTTCTTCCAGCACTCCCGTCTTCTCAGCCTTTGTACTTTGTTTCTCATTTACCATGCATTGTAGGCTAATTTTAGCGCCCTGTCTGGTTAGGATGACGTCTTCCTGTCTGTAACACAGTACCCCTCCTTCCAGTCATCAGTCCTGCAACATGTCAATCCCTTCCTCACCAAAGAGGTGAAGCAGTGCAGAGCTATGACGCACATCTTGGTCATCCTTGGTGTCGACACTACCTGGGGAAGGAAGCTGAAATGACAATCCCACTCTGTTTTGGGAGATCTGTAATGTGACCCATAGAGCATGTCTTTGCTTCCCCCATCAAGTACAACTGCTCTTCTGTTCAGAAACTCAATCTTGCAGCTGCCAAGCAGCAGCATCAGCAGCATGCCGAGACACACGCAGCACCAGTAACCGAGTTTGTAACTTTTACGAGTTCCTAACGAGGAGCGAATTTTATAATATCATCTGTGTGCTTTAATAGTTTAGTCTCTTGAGCTTCTGCTTGTTAATTTAATATCTAATAGCCACGGTTATCGTGTTTTCGTTTGCATCGGAAAGTAAACCGAGTTTGTAACATATTACAAGTTCCTAATCAGGGACGAATTATTTAGTTTCACCTGAGTGCTTCGGTAGTTAGGTTTATGACTGCGTGTTAATATAATTTTTAGACACAGTTCCTACGATCTCACCAGTGCCTTCAGTAGAGTTGCGCAGCACGTGCCGATAGTCCGTTTATCTCCATAGTTTAGTTTTCCACGGTCTTTAGTATGGACGGGGACTGCGTTTGTTGTGTGCAAATGCGAGCCGAGTTGGCGACACTTCGCTCTCAGCTCCAGGCTGTGATGGCCTCGGTCACACAGCTTGAGACTGCAGTGGCACCACTGTTGTGGGCCAGCTGTGGAGATCCAATAGACGTCCAGCACGTCCGAGTCCTTCAATCGGTCCTCACCGGTGGCCAGCCCAGTTACTGTTCGCACTGAGGGTAACCGCTCACCTGTGCTCGAGTGGGAGGTCGCTCCAGGGCGTAGCAGGTGGCGAAAGACTTTCCAGGCGGCCGCACGAGAGGCCTCCTCGGTTTTTCTGACAAACAGGCTAAGGTGCTGTCTGTGGCTGACACTGTCACTGAACCAGATGCTGTCGCCTGTCCTGTTTCAGATGCAACCTCTCAGTCTGCAAGATCCAGACAATCACAGAGGGTGGAGGGTGGAATTATTGATAGTTGAGAGCTCCAACGTTAAGTGTGTTATGGGGCCCCTTAGGGACATGGCTGCCAAGAAGGGAAGAAAACCAATTTGCACTCCATGTGCATATAGGGTGGAGTCATTCCAGACAAGGAACGGATACTCTCGGATGCCATAAAGAGCGCAGGGTGCAGCCAGCTGCAGGTGGTGGCTCACGTCGGTACCATTGATGTGTTTCACTTTGGATCAGAAGAGATTCTCTCTGGTTTCAAGGGGCTAACATAAGTAAAGGCTGCCAGTTTTGCTTGCAAGATGAAAGCAGAGCTGAACATTCGCAGCATAGTCGACAGGACCGACTGCGGACCTCTGGCACAGAGTCGAGTGAAGGGCTCAGATGGTTCTGCGACCGTGTAGGCTGCAGATTCCTCGACCTTCGCCAAAGGGTGGTTAGGTTTCGTGTTGCGCTGAACAAGTCAGGTGTCCACTATACGCAGGAGGCGGCTACACGGGTAGCAGGGGCTGTGTGGCGTAGACTGGGCGGTTTTTTTAGGTTAGAGGGTTTCGGAAAACACAAGAAGGGCTTCAGTCACAAAGAGTGCAGGTTGAACACAGGAGGAACGTAGATACAGGAACCATCGGTATAAAAATGGTTCAAATGGCTCTGAGCACTATGGGACTCAACTGCTGAGGTCATTAGTCCCCTAGAACTTAGAACTAGTTAAACCTAACTAACCTAAGGACATCACAAACAGCCATGCCCGAGGCAGGATTCGAACCTGCGACCGTAGCTGTCGAACCATCGGTATAACTATTGTAAATAGTTGTAGCTGTGTTGGGAAGGTAACGGAGCTCCAAGCGCTAATAGAAAGATCTGATGCTGAAATCGTTATAGGCACTGAAAGGTGGCTAAAGCCGGAGATAAGATCAGCGGACATTTGTGCGAAGAACCTAACGATGTTCCGAAGGGATAGGCTAAACATGGTTGGCGGTGGCGTGTTTGTTGCTGTTAGTAGTTTATCTTGTCACGAAATTGAAGTAGATAGTTCCTTTGAGTCAGTATGGGCAGAAGTCATTGTTGGCAAACGGAATTAAATAGTAATTGGATCCCTTTACCGACCTCCCAATTCAGATGATACGACCCCTGAAATGTTCAAAGAAAACTTGAGTTTGATTTCATATGATTATAGTTGGTGGTGCCTTTAATTTACCCTCGATATGCTGGCGAAAATACATTTTTCATTCCGGAGGTACACATAAAACATCATCTGAAATTGTGCTAAAGGCATTCTCTGAAAACTATCTCGAGCAATTAGCTCATGAGCCCGCGCGAATAGTAAACGGTTGTGAAAACACACTTGACCTCTTAGCAACAAATAATCCTGAGTTAATAACGACCATCAAAACGGATACAGTGAACAGTGTACACAGGGTTGTCGTAGCGAGACTGAATATTGTAACCCCCAAATGCTCCAAAAATAAACGAAAAATATGCCTATTCAAAAAAGCAGATAAAAATTCACTTGACGCCTTCCTGAGAGACAATATCCACTCCTTCCAAATTAATAATATAAGTGTAGACCAGATGTGGCTTGAATTCAAGGAAATAGTTTTGGCAGATATTGAGAGATTGATACCAAATAAATTAACAAACGACGGAGCTGATCCTCCTTGGTACACAAAACGGGTCAGAACACTGTTGCAGAAACAATGAAACAATTTTGCCAAAATTAAACAGATGCAAAATCCCCAAGATTGGTGATCTTTTACAGAAGCTCGAAATTTAACGCAGACTTCAATGCGAGATGCTTGTAAAATTTTCCACGACGGAACATTGTCTCGAAACCTGGCAGAAAATCCAAAGATATTCTGGTCTGCTCAGCCATCAAAGAAATGTTCCCGTGTGGGGGAGATTTAACGGTGACAGCGGAGGTGAAAGTTTCCCAGTCCGTCTTGATTAAAGCCCATCTGGCAGGCGTCCGTGGGTCTGACGCCGGGGCCGTGACAGGAAGATGGGGAAGTGGTCGCACAGCGGCAAGAAACAATCAAAGCCTTTTCTCTGCTCGATAGCAATGGAGATACTATTGAAGACAGTGCTGCCAAAGTAGAATTACTAAACACAGCCTCCCAAATGCCCTCACAAAAGAAGACGAAGTAAATATTCCAGAATTCGAACCAAGAACAGCTGTCAACATGAGTGACGTAGAAGTAAATATCTTCGGAGTAATGGAGCAACTTAAATCACTTAATGAAAGCAAGTCCTCTGGTCCAAACTGTATACCAGTTAGGTTCCATTCAGAGTATGCTGATGCAATAGCTCCATACTTAACAATCATATACAACCGTTCGCTCGACGAAAGATCCGTACCCAAAGACTAGAAAGTTGCACAGGTCACCCCAATATTCAAGAAAGATAGTAGGAATAATCCACTAAATTACAGGTCCATATCATTAACGTCTATATACAGCAGGGTTCTGGAACATATATTGTGTTCGAACGTTATGAATTACCTCAAAAAAAAAAAAAAAAAAAACGGTCTATTGGCACACAGTCAACATGGGTTTAGAAAACATCGTTCTTGTGAAGCACAACTAGATCTTTATTCGCGTGAAGTGTTGAGTGCTATTGACAAGGAATTTCAGATCGATGTCGTATCTCTGGATTTCCAGAAGGCTTTAGACACTGTACCACACAAGCGGCTTACAGTGAAATTGTGTGCTTATGGAATATTGTTTCAGTTATGTGGCTGGCTTTGTGACTTCCTGTCAAAGAGATCGCAGTTCGTAGTAATTGACAGAAAGTCATCAAGTAAAACAGAAGTTATTTCTGGCATTCCCCAAGGTAGTGTTATAGGCCCTTTGCTGTTCCTTATCTATAAACGATTTGGGAGGCAATCTGAGCAGCCGTCTTAGGCTGTTTGCTGATGACGCTGTCGTTTATCAACTAATAAATTCATCAGAAGCGCAAAACAAACTGCAAAACTATTTAGAAAAGATATCTGAATGGTGCGAAAATTGGCAGTTGATCCTAAATAACAAAAAGTGTGAGGCCATCCACATGAGTGTTATAAGGAATCATTTAAACTATAGTTACACGATAAATCAGTCAAATACAAAAGCCGTGAATTCAACTAAATACCTAGGAATTACAACTACGAACAACTTAAATTGGAAGGAACACACAGCAAATGTTGTGGGGAAGGCTAACCAATGACAGCTTTTTATTGACAGGACACTTAGAAAATGTAGCATATATACAAAGGAGACTGCCTACACTACGCTTGTCCGTCCTCTTTCAGAATACTGCTGCGCGTGTGGCATCCTTAGCAGATAGTATTGACGGAGTACATCGAAAAAGTTCAAAGAAGGGCAGCACGTTTTGCATTATCTCGAAATATGGGAGAGAGTGTCACTGAAATGACACAGGATTTGGGCTGGACATCATTAAAACAAAAGCGTTTTTCGTTGCGACGGAATCTGCTCACGAAATTCCAATCACCAACTTTCTCCTCCGAATGCGAAAATATTTTGTTGACGCCGACCTTCATACGGAGAAACGATCACCACGATACAATAGAGAAATCAGAGCTTGTACGGCAAGGTATAGGTGTTTGTTCTTCCCGCGCGCTATACGAGATTGGAATAATAGAGAATTGTGAAAGCGTTACGATGAACCCTCTGCCAGGCACTTAAATGTGATTTGCAGAGTATCCATGTAGACATAGATGTAGCTGTAGATCTATTATTACCAACACGTATTTCGAGAAAAGGGGCTAAGGAAACTGGCAGAGGGAGCAGTCAAACTGGACTACGCACTGTCTTCTCTTCTGCTTAGGTGTTTCGGTCTTTAAAGAATTCGTGTTAGTATTTCATTTCACGGTATAAGATACAACTAACCTAAATATTTAAGACCCTAGCGAAAAAATTATATCACAACAGAAATGATGGTGGAGTTCTAGTCCCAATTCAAGTGTAATACCGGTAGTAGCCCCCCTGCCCCCCCCCCCCCCCCCTCCCATGAACCATGGACCTTGCCGTTGGTGGGGAGGCTTGCGTGCCTCAGCGATACAGATAAGCGTACCGTAGGTGCAACCACAATAGAGAAGTATCAGCTGAGAGACCAGACAAACATGTGGTTCCTGAAGAGGGGCAGCGGCCTTTTCAGTAGCTGCAGGGGCAACAATCAGTCTGGATGATCGACTGAACTAGCCTTGTAACATTAACCAAAACAGCATTGTTGTGAAGGTACTACAAACTGCTGAAAGCAAGGGCAAAGTACAGCTGCAATTTTTGCCGATGGCATGCAGCTTTACTGCCCTCTTGGGCAAAATATTCCGAAGGTAAAATAGTCCCCTATTCGGATCTCCGGGCGGAGGCTCTCAGGACGTCGTTATCAGGAGAAACAAAACTGGTATTCTACTGATCGGAGAGAGCCCGTAATCAGGCAGATAGATCAGAAAATTTAAAATGGGAAATGGATAGGTTATAGTTAGATATAGTAGGAATTAGTGAAGTTCGTTGACAGGAGGAACAGGACTTCTGATCAGGTAAATACAGCGTTATAAACAAAAAGTCAAATAGGGGTAATGCAAGACTAGGTTTAATAACGAATAAAAAAAATAGGAACAAAGATAAGCTGCTACGAGCAGCATAGGGAACGTATTATTGCTGCCAAGATAGACACCAAGCCCACGCCTACCACAGAAGTACAAGTTTATATGCCAACTAGCTTCGCAAATGGCGAAGCAATTGAAGCAAAATATGAAGGAATAAAAGAAATTATTCAGTTAGTTAAGGGAGACGAAAATTTAATGCTTATGGGGGACGAATTCGATAGTACGAAAAAGGGAGAGAAAGAAAAGTAGTGGGTGAATATGGACTGGGGTAACAAATGAAAGAGGAACCCGTCTGGTAGAATTTTCCACAGAACGTAACTTATTAATCATGGCCAATACTTGGTTTAAGAATCATGAATGAAGGTTGTATACGTGGAAGAGAGATCTGAAGACACCGGAAGGTTTCAGATTGATTATATAATGGTAAGACAGAGATGTAGGAAAGAGCTTTTAAATAGTAAGACATTTCCAGGGGCAGATGTGGACTCTTGACCACAATCTATTGTTATGAACTGTAGATTAAAACTGAAGAAACTGCAAAAAGTTAGGACTTAAAGGAGATGGGACCTGCATAAACTGAAAGAACCAGAGGTTGTTGAGAGTTTCAGAGGGAGCATAAGGGACAAGAACAGGGGAAAGGAATATAGTAGAAGAACAGTCGGCAGCTCTGAGAGATGAAATATTGAAGGCCGCAGAGGATGAAGAAGTAAAAAGACTAGCAGAAATCGTTGAGTAACACAAGGAATATTGAATATAATCGATGAAAGGAGGAAATATAAAAACACAGTAAATGTATAAGGCGAAAAGGAATACAAACGTCTCAAAAATGAGATCGACAGAAAGTGCAAAATGGCTAAGCTGTAATGACTAGGTGACAAATTAAAGCATGTGGACGCATATATCACTAGGAGTATGATAGATACAGCCTACAGGAAAAAATAAAGAGACCTTTGGAGAAAAGAGAACTGCCTGTATGAATTTCAAGAGCTCAGATGGAAAACCAATCCTAAGCAAAAAAGGAAAAGCAGGAAGGTGGAAGGAGTACATAGCGAGCCTATAGAAGGGTGATGGTACTTGAGAGCAATATTATGGAAATGGCAAGAGGATGTAGATGAAAATGAGATGGGAGATACGATCCTTTGACAGAACACTGAAAGACCTAAGCCGAAACAAGGCCCCAGGAGTAGACCACGTTCCATTAGAACTACTGGTAGCCTTGGGAGAGCGAGCCCTGACAAAACTCCGCCATCTGGTGAGCAAGATGTATGAGACAGGCGAAATACCCTCAGACTTCAAGAAGAATATAATAATTCCAATCCCAAAGAAAGCACGTGTTGAAAGATGTGAAAATTATCGAACGATCAGTTTCATTCTTTACAGACGAATGGAAAAACTGGTAGAAGTCAACCTCAGGGAAGATCAGTTTGGATTCCGTAGAAATGTTGGAACACGTGAGGCAATACTGAGACTTGGAGAAAGCTTTTGACAATGTTGACTGGAATACTCTCTTTCAAATTGTGAAGGTGGCAGAGGTAAGATACAGGGAGCGAAAGGCTATTTATAATTTTTACAGAAACTGGATGGTAGAGATAAGAGTCGAGAGGCATGAAAGGGAAGCAGTGATTGAGAAGAGAGTGAGACCGAGTTGTAGCCTATCCCCGATGTTATTCAATCTGAATATTGAGCAAGCAGTGAAGCAAACAAAAGAAAAATTTAGAGTAGGAATTAAAATCCATGGAGAAGAAATAAAAACCTTGAGGTATGCCGACGACATTATAATTCTGTCAGAGACAGTAAAGGACCTGGAAGAGCAGCTGAACAGAATGGACATTGTGTTGAAAGCAGGATATAAGATGAACATCAACAAAAGCAGAACGACGATAATGGAACGTAGTCGAATTAAGTCAGGTGATGCTGAGGTAATTAGATTAGTAAAGGAGACACTTAAAGTAGTAAATGAGTTTCGCTACTTGGGGAGGAAAATAACTGATGGTGGTCGAAGTAAACAGGATATAAAATGTAGACTGACTATGGCAAAGACCGGCCGGTGTGGCCGTGCTGTTCTAGGCACTTCAGTCTGGAACCGCGTGACCGCTCCGGTCGCAGGTTCGAATCCTGCCTGGGGCGTGATGTCCTTAGGTTAGTGAGGTTTAATTAATTCTAAGTTCTAGGCGACTGATGACCACAGAAGTTAAGTCGCATAGTGCTCAGGGCCATTTGAACCATTTCTCTATGGCAAGGAAAGCGTTTCTCAAGAAGAGAAATTTGTTAACACCGAGTATAGATTTAAGTGTTAGGAACTCTTTTCTGAAAGTATCTGTATGGAGTGCAACCATGTATGGAAAATGTAACATAGATGATAAATAGTTTAGGCAAGAAGAGAATAGAATCTTTCGAAATGCGTGTGCTACAGATGAATGCCCAAGATTAGATGGGTAGTTCCCGTAACTAATAACAAGGTACTGAAAAGAATTGGGGAGAAGAGGAATTTGTGGCACAACTTGACTAGAAGAAGGGATCGGTGGCAGGATACGTTCTGTCAAGGGATCATCAATTTAGTATTGGAGGGCAGCGTGGAGGGTAAAAATCGTAGCGAGAGACCAAGAGATGAATACACTAAGCAGATACAGAAGGATGTAGGTTGCAGTAGTTACTTGGAGATGAAGACGCTTGCACAGGATAGAGTAGTATGGAGAGCTGCATCAAACCAATCTCTGGACTGAAGACAACAGCAACAACCGTGAACTAATCCAAATTAACACTGTTCATAATAACCAGTTTTAAACCTAATGAGAATAAAACCACCACAGGAAGATATTGTAGTCTATTTTCTAATACTGACGCTACACATATTTTTATGAAATTTATTTTGCACTCAATCGAGTTTTTTCGGCCAGAACCAACATGACGACTCAGAAGTCCAATTGTATTGATTTAATAGAAAATCTGGAGCTGTTTTCGGTAGTGCTGTTTAAGTGCTGCTAGTTGACACATTTTTCGTTTAAATCGGTAAAGGCATTTCGATATTATTACTAAGTAATATCGTCAGACCAGTTTCTAAAGTACTACTATATCCACAGAGTGAGTTTTTAGACGTGTTTGCTCGTCTCATTTTTCTCTTTCACGTGTTGTCATTGTCTGTTCCTCATGTTTATTAATATGGATTTTAATAATGTGGTTATCGTGAAATTACTTGTGTCCCTGAGTTTCCACCGTAGTGGCACTCACTCTAGCACGAGGAAAACCACACGCAGTTACCCTTCAGGCCAATGCCAGTGTACTAACCAAGCGACATAAGCAGCCGCTTGTGGCGCTAAACTGAGAGGGGCGCCCTGATCGAATAATTTGCACGCAGGGTGTATCATAATGAGTAGCGAAAAGAACCAATTTCCACGCTCGCTAGATTTATATTTAATGTAAAAGTCTTGCGGGGCACCCAAGGAACGACAACTAACGTATGAAGCAGATAGGAAAGGGGAGACGGTAAACGATGCGTCGCTTGTGTGGTATAATGCAGGGGGGGGGGGGGGACTCCAAATGATACGTCGTTTTTATGGAAAATTGTTCTCAAACCATTCCTGCCACAGATGCCTGCTGGTCAGACGGACAGTTCCAGTCTACACGCTACGTCCTCGTGTTTCGGGATTCACGGCACATGCGTCTAGCTGCGGCTGTTATCTCACAAATGCATCGGTTGGTTTGCAATTAGGCCTATAGCACACCTATTCGGTGAAAATGTGGCAAAATGCTGGCCATTTACATTAATCTTAAGCTACTTTTTTGGTAATTCAAGATGGCTCGTGATTAGACACAAGGATTAGACGTAATTTGCTTATATCACATTTGCCTGTATTTTTGTTGTCTTCATGTTCTTTTTCTGATGTATTTTTGTGTATTGGATAGAGGCACCACAATTTCCGAGTCTGACACACAGGCTGTACCACATACAATAGTAAATGAGTTTCGCTATTTCGGGAGCAAAATAATTGATGGTGGTCCAAGGAGAGAGCATATAAAATGTAGACTGGCTACGGCAAGGAAAGCGTTTATGAAGAAGAGAAATTTGTTAACATCGAGTATAGATTTAACTGTCAGGAAGTCTTATCTGGAAGTATTTGTATGGAGTGTAGCCATGTATGGAAGTGATATGTGGACGATAAACAGTTTAGACAGAAAGAGGATAGAAGCTTTTGAAATGTGGTGCTACAGAAGAATGCTGAAGATTAGATGGGTAGGTCACGTAACTAATGAGGAGGTACTGAATGGAACCGGGGAGAAGAGGAATTTGTGACACAACTTGACTGTAAGAAGGTTAGTAGGACGCATTTTGAGGCCTCGAGGGATTACCAGTTTAGTACTGGAGGGAAGTGTGGAGGGTAAAAATTGTAGGTGACCAAGAGATGAATACAATAAGCAAATTCAGAAGGATGTAGGTTGCAGTAGTTACTAGGAGATGAAGAGGCTTGCACAAGATGGAGTAGCACGGAAAACTGCATCAAACCAATCGTTGGACTGAAGACCACACAACAACAATCAATAGTAGTAATAAGTTTAATACAATTTTTATTCGTCTTGAAGATCGTAAATAATGAAATTGTGTTAGATTTAGTGGCAAAATGACAATCAAATAGGCATTGTTAACAGCTCATCGGAATCAGCGTGCAGTGAGAGTTTAGATATGTAAGCTTTATAGTAATATCCACAGTATATGTCACTCTTTGAGTTTTGCAGCGACAGATTGAAGCTATGTAAGGGAAGCGACATTGTTGGCCAAGATCAGTTCCCTTGGAGAGGCTCATGAGAGAAGACATGAGCTGATGAGCAACTTATATGTATTGTTGAGAATGTTTAAATTTTGCTGGATGAGAAGTCTAGCGAATCTTACAATTTCTGCAGGAGTTCTGGACATTACAGAAATTTTTCAACAGTCGCACTCATGGACTTTAGCTCTTAACTGCACTGTCGTGTTTCAAGACTTGCGAAATTTAACCACAGGCATGGACTTTGAGAAGTTGTCTATAACCAATTTTTAGAACTTTAACTTTGAACAGCTTTGTGGCGAACTGGACTTCCAGATCGAGTTCGCAGTTCAGTCTGTCATTGCACTCACAGGGTTCCAACAGGAAGTTCAGTCACCATACATTTTTGAAGAAAAGCGCTTTTTTCGAACAAATTCACTGCGTCGATAAACAGATTGTAAGTTGAAACTTTCTTAGTGGTCCTTAGGTATAGAGAACAACCATACCATTATTGCAAACGCAGCATTTAAAGCAACTGTGCTATGGGTTATCATTAAGAGAAAGATGACATAACGTTGTTGCAGTTACGGTGAATCAGACAGGCACTACACGTTACAGTGGGATGAGCTGATTCAGCAGCTGCCGCTGCGAGACACAAAGTAGGTGCACAATTCCAGTATCTCAACTGTCCTCGAGTGTTTCCTTCCTTTCTTATATATTATTGCTTGGTATGTCTTTGATGCCGGAAATGTTGTAAGTGAAACACAAGCAGATGTGTTAGTAAATAGCGCCACAATGTCGACGGACATTCTCCGGCAAAGTGTGTAGGGGATCGCAAAAACAATCAGCTGGTGTCGAAGAGCAGTCTTCTTGACCATGAATAAAATTTTTTTGATTAAGGTCCTTCTTTCTTGATCCCACTTGATCAACCGCTACATTATAACCACCCAAATAGCAGAGTAGCTCGCGTTTGAAACACGAAATAGCAACATTTCATCCTGCCCATGGACTATAAAAGTAATTGTTTCGTGGATGGAGATAGATGGTTACAGATGTCAATACACTGCTTGCAAATCCTGTAGGCTACGAAGAGATGATCTACAAGCTCTAAGCTGTCGCTCGTTGGGTGTCCAGCTTTGTTCAATGGGATTCATACACTGTGAACTTGGGCCTCCAGCACCTACTAGAACTCCTAATCATGTTCCTCGACCGATGTTACCGCGATTGTAGGTGTGTTTTACTTATTTACATATTTTACATCACTTTTTTTAGCTTGGGCAATTGTTCTGCTAGGAAGTACGATGTTGGGTACGGAAGGCATCAACCACGAAAGGACTCAAGCAGTCATCAGTGATAGTCACCAGTCCACAGCAAAGTGGGACAGTCTGTAACAGGCACAGGTTTCAGGAAGCAAAGATGTGTGCTAATCATATCCTAAAACTGCCATCATCTCTCTATGCATGTGTCAGCATCAACATACACACTCCTGCAGGGAACTGTACCGTACATAGGAGAGGGTACTTGGTACCAGTATTATCGATTTTCTGTTCTGTCCCATTTTGGTGCAGAGTGAAGCTCTTTATGCAACCTAATCTCTCTTATCTTACTTCCTTGGCTCTAAGCGACAAATACAACAGAAGCAGCAGAATTGTTGTGCAGTCTACCTCGGATATAGTTTCATTAAATCTTACCCAATATGACACAGCGAGGAAAAAATCGCACTCCTTTCAGAAAGTTTCATTGATGCTCCTTGATCATCATTTTTACACATTCTAATCGACAGTATCGAATTGTTACGATCCTAGCAACCCATTTCGGTACCGTAATTTGTCCGCTGTCGGTTTTACTTGTGGTTTTCAGTTCTTGAGTAGTACGCTAGAACTGGTCGCACTAGTTTTTTCTATGTATCGGTAGTTTCCTTAATAGATACATTACAGTTATCCTTAATAGTTCTACCAAGAAATTGAAGTCCTCATTTCTAATTCTGTACTACTTATTACACATATTTTCTGCATTTCATTTCGTATCATTGTAATACTCCAAGATATTCCACCCTGGAACCCAATACAAAGGGTACTAGTATACTTCATCAGTTTTTTATCTCTGTAAATTCTTGAGGGCGCTGTAGGTTCGTATTTCACGTAAACGGGTGCGCGGCTGTGTGTGTGTGTAATATACAGGGTGTTACAAAAAGGAACGGCCAAACTTTCAGGAAACATTCCTCACACACAAAGAAAGAAAATATGTTATGTGGACATGTGTCCGGAAACGATTACTTTCCATCTTAGAGCTCATTTTGTTACTTCTCTTCAAATCATATTAATCATGGAATGGAAACACACAGCAACAGAACGTACCAGCGTGACTTCAAACACTTTGGTACAGGAAATGTTCCAAAATGTCCTCCGTTAGCGAGGATTCATGCATCCACCCTCCGTCGCATGGAATCCCTGATGCGCTGATGCAGCCCTGGAGAATGGCGTTTTGTATCACAGCCGTCCACAATACGAGCACGAAGAGTCTCTACATTTGATACCGGGGTTGCGCAGACAAGAGCTTTCAAATCCCCCCATAAATGAAAGTCGAGAGGGTTGAGGTCAGGAGAGCGTGGAGGCCATGGAATTGGTCCGCCTCTACCAATCCATCGGTCACCGAATCTGTTGTTAAAAAGCGTACGAACACTTCGAATGAAATGTGCAGGAGCTCCATCGCGCATGAACCACATGTTGTGTCGTACTGGTAAAGGTACATGTTCTAGCAGCACAGGTAGAGTATCCCGTATGAAATCATGATAACGTGCTCCATTGAGCGTAGGTGGACGAAACTAAAATGAGCTCTAACACGGAAATTAAGCGTTTCCGGACACATGTCCACATAACATCTTTTCTTTATTTGTGTGTGAGGAATGTTTCCTGAATGTAACACCCTGTATATGGGGAAACGAGACAGATGGAAAAAGTAAGTAAACTGTTTATTATTTCAAAAGGAATCTCAATAATTGTTAATAACCTACATTTATTCCATTGTGAGACAAGACAGCCTGTGTCTTCCTGGAAAAATGTTTGCGGTTGCCTACAGAACCATGATTATGCCTCTCTGTCTGAAGCATATTGAAGTACAGTTATTTTTTTGTCTCACGCATCAGTAACGTTTGCTTGCTTTTACGATAAAAATAAACAGTTTTCTGTATCTCCTTAGCCATTGGTAATACGAAATATGATCTTTACCATTTCTGCAGTTCTTTCTTTGTTTGTACAAAACATTTCAACAAATGTTTTAGATTATCATCTGCCGACGAATTTTTGAGTAAATATTTTGTAAGTGTTCGTGACTGACGTGTTTATCGTCTTCAAAGAAATTTATTTGTGTAATTACTTTTATCATTATAATGGGCAGCCCAATGGAAACGAGACAGATGCAAAAAAGTAAGTAAACTGTTTATTATTCAAAAGAACTCCCAATAACTGTTAATAGGCTACATTTATCCCACTGTGAGACAAGACAGCAATGTCTTCCTGGAAAAATGTTTGACGTTGCCTACAGAACCATGATTGCGCCTCTCTGTCTAAAGCAAAACGACAGCTATGTATGTCTTTCTTCAGGTCTCCGAAAGTATGGAAATCGCATGGCGGGAGATAAAGACTGTATAGACGATGTGCAAGGGCTTCCCAGCAGAACTACTATAGCATAGCTGAAACAACCGTGGCTCTAAGTACGTAGTCACTCCCTATGCTTGAATGTGCTGCACCCACAGGTTAAAAAGCGTCCTAACATACAAATTATAACTCGACTTAGAATTACATTTCCGCATTTCAGCAGAGTGTCCATGCTCAGCAGATCATCACAGCAGACTCTTCTCTCGCAATCGACTTCTCGCGACATAAGGTACAATTATGGGCGTCACTCCTCTATGGAGTGACCAGGTAACTGACCGGTCGCCTGCGTCCACTAAAATACGTGATGTGCTACGCCAATTAGAGTGGCCTCGTTGCCCTCGGTTCTTTCAGAACAGATAAAGCTTTGACAAGGCACTCGAAACTTGTGCATGGCAGACCACAGCACTAATCAAATGACACGATTTCTACATCGACAGGAAAGTTCCGCCCTGCCGTTAAGACTTGGACATCCCAACTAAGTTTTAAAGAAAAACTAAGTGACATTTCCCTGGCCTCCAAAAGGAAAGAAACATCAACTGATCTACAGCTGCGCTATCATATTCCCATTTCATGCAGGTTTTAGAAGACGAGGCTGCTGGTCACAAATGAATATACGGAGAAATATAAATTCCTTTGAATCCCTCCTCCAAGCATCGGCATGTGAAAGGAAAATGAATCTGATAAAAATTATTAATATGGAATAAGGACAAGTCAGTGGACGACAGTATTGTGAAAGAGGTACGAAAATTACATAAGTCTTTCAATGTTTCTTTAACCCTGTTGATTCTTTGAGAAAAGTTTCTTTTCCTGCAGGAATTTGAATTTTGAATATCTTGTATCACTTTGCATCACACGATTGTTAGAGATACTGACCCGTTCGTCAGTTATTTTGTCGTTCTTATAAACAAGAGTGACCTGTGCCCTTTGCTCTACCACACAGAGCTGTTCGATGGACGAGAGAATCTCGATAAATGCAAGCTAGCAAAAAGGCTAATTCCGTGTTGCATTCAGTGTAAAAAGTAACAGGAGTTTTGTAATGGCGCTTCGTAGTTTCAATTGTTTTTGAACACTGCCAATATTTATCTCATTAGTCAGTTTACACATTGATAAAACTTTGGTTTCGTAGTAGGGCTGTCAAGTGTAATTACATTTTTATTTTCGTGAATTAATATAATGTGGAGTAGATATTCTTCTGAGGGACCATCGATATAAGTGCTTTTTATCCGACCGAGCACATCGTTCCCGTTGTTCCATAGTATAGGCACGACATCCTGCACTCACTGGAGTTGGCACTACCGAGCTAGTTTCCGCCGTGGGAAAGCCACTCTAATATTCGGGGCTTCTGAGTATGATTCTATGTTCGTTAATTCTGATTTGGAGCTTCCATAGCTTTTCTAAACGGGTTCAGACGAATGTTGAGAAATTCTTACAGAAAGGCGAAACATTTTCCGCCCCATCTCTAGAAACCTCAGACTAACCTTTCTTACTAATGGATTATTTCCTGTGACAAGGCCACATGTGTGAGGCACTCTGCTGTGGAAAACCATCTGCAGGTACTCGTAATGAACCTTGTGGTACGCTATAATTCTAGTTTCCTCAGCGTTGAAGTACTGTTTCATTTGAAGCATAGATTATCTTTTCTTTTACATTACAGGTACGCACGGTCTTGGGAAAAGTATTGATATCAAATAGCCTATTGGCTGCTATCTATTTCACAATCATTCATTTTTTATGTATAATAGGGACACACAACTGAAGAACCTCGTGAACCACCACAATCTGCTCTTTGTTAAAGTCACTTGAAGTAGTGGAGCAATGGGGATACACGCACAGTGTATAATATCGTATACATCGTTCAATTACCCTTCACATAATGATTTCATAAAGGGAGGGGGTAGTCCAATTGTCATATGTATAAAAGGACAGAAAATTCAAAATAGTCCAGTTGCCTTATGTATAAAAGTCGGGAAATATTCAAGATGAGTAGTTGTCATATCGGCTGTAAGTCCAAGAAAATGGGGCATGAAGTGCCTTCAAGTACCTAATTTCAACTACTTTTCAGTTTCAGCCAGCTATCCGATTTCCTTTTGAAGATCGCTGCCCAAAGACACATGTAGATTACTATAAATATGAGACTTTCAATGTTTAAACAGTTATCACTGTGTGTGTGTGTGTGTGTGTGTGTGTGTGTGTGCGTGCACATGTTTGTATTGTAGGATAGGATATGACAGTATGACAGGAGCTTTTATTTATCCAAACAAATAATGCCAAAGCCCCAGCCGCTCTGCTGGCAAGTGCTGACACATACCTCTGCAAGGGGTCAGTCACCATCTGTATGGGCTCGATGCATCAACGCTTGATTTGCTCTGTGCTGATGGGCTTGGGTCAGCACTGGAACCGCCTCCAGCCAGCAAAAGCATACACTGGTCACCACATCTTGTTGTCTCAAAGATTCAGAGTGCAATGGCTGTAAGACTACAGTTACTTGCTTTCACTCCATACAACATACATCGGGACGTTCTGTAGTTGGTATTTGGGCAGATGCCAGTCACCTATTTTTTATTTTATGGTACGGGCAGTGTGCACCCCCCCCCCCCCAGACAATGTGATTAGATTTAAGAAATAGCTTTCACAAGAATTCTTAAGACTATATGATTTTATACTGTAAGACGTCGTGGTCTCCTGACCTTCATTGCTTATATATTCCGCCCCCACAATCATATTCCGCACATCAAGACGCTTCATTTGAACCTGAACTCGATAAGATAAAGTCAATGTTGTATGAATTCATGTAAACGATATGCAAATAACAAGTGCGCACCGGGGTGAAATACTCGAGGCTGGCGTACACACATACATTCCAGACACGACGGTCACAGGAGCTTTTAGTTTGAGAGAGGCAGACCACACACCGGGAGGCCGGTCCCTTCTGAGGATGAGTCAACCTCGGCCGCCCGTGGAGCAGACAGCATATGCCTGAGTGAAAGGGGGAACGACCCTGTGTTCGGCTAAAAAGCAAATTCCACTACATTGTGTGGGAGCATCCAACCTATGCATTCTTTACACATAGCACGCAGTTTCAGAGATTTTCACAGGGAGACAGCAAACACCAAATGCCGATACTACAGATTTCCATATTGGTCGCCTTAAACGAAACATCATTCTTCCGTTTTAGAAGAGCAATGCTGATTGGCAGACGATGTTTCTGACGCCTTGAGCTGAAGGAGTAATGGAAGAGATCGAAAGA
The DNA here is from genome assembly GCF_021461395.2 of Schistocerca americana. Classification (NCBI taxonomy): domain Eukaryota; kingdom Metazoa; phylum Arthropoda; class Insecta; order Orthoptera; family Acrididae; genus Schistocerca; species Schistocerca americana. The sequence goes on along the minus strand of NC_060119.1, from coordinate 334,116,280 downwards.
TATATCCCTTCACGTCTGGCATGAAGAGGCGCCGTTCTGTTGTCGCTCTTGGAGCGAGGAACAAGTCTCTTCACAGTACTTCACTTGGAGAGCACCTCTGTTGAGAGCGAATCGAGGTGCGACTCTATATTGAGTCCTTGCGATTAAGCGTTGTTTACTGCGTTGGCTGACACACTTACTGTGCGGTGTGAACAGACAGAGTTATAGTTAAAAGCCTGTGAGCGAATTTTTGAGTGGCATCGTGGTTGACTGGTTATCTGACCGGTGTACCATGCCAATAGTTAGACTAGGGGCGAATAGGAATCCTTTACTTCATCAAGGCATAGGGAGAGTTTGATTGGCGAAGTTCAATCCAGATAGAACGAGAGTTATCTGATTTGTCAGCAGTGAACGGCGCAGACAGCAGTCATCGCAGCTTATGGTATTGTGTGCTACAGCTATTGCGAGCCCCATATTTCCTCCACAACAGTTCACTTCACTGCATTTCACATGCGACGGCCTCGACTGTACTAGCAACAGTCTAAAGGATAATTATTCAAGTTGAGTAGGCGCGCCTCTCAGCCATTCTGCCAAGTCAACAACAATCTTAAACTTTGTATAGAAATTTCATTAGTGAATCCTATCCTTGAGAGGTAACTTCACATTCTGAAAAGAACCAGGATATAACTTGCTCACTTCATAACTAAAAGTGCCATTGTGATTTCCCAGAATTTTTGCAAAATAAATAATAATTTTCGTTAGTTTTATGTTTTTCTTACACTAACTACCACTACTCCAGTACCCAAGTATCCCACTAGTTACATAAGAAATTTTGTGAATTTTTGTGTCATTTCCTTACAGCGGACGACTGCAGAAGATATTTATTGCTGAAAGTTTTTCAGGCATTTCTCTTTAGAACGTTAGGAGCGTCTGTCTGACTTCTGTAGTAGTGTGGGGGTGGAAATTGCATCTTGCAGGAGCCACAGGGTATAGGGTACATATCAGATTAATCCATTGCGCAGAATAACAGAATAGCAGATCAACCCCACCCTCACAATACTTACATATAATCTAATTTTATAACTGGACGGTTTATGATCTTTTAGTTATCTGGATTGTGACATTGTCAACTTTCCAGTGTAGGAAATCTACTTCGAACTACTGATATACATTCACTTAGCAAGGTTCTCCTGCATAGAGCTCCACACATAATGCCAACAAACTTCAACAAGATGAAAATGCTGTTCAGTACCTGCATAGCACTGCAATGACCAAATACTGTTTTTATATATGAGAGTCTAATTCTTTAATTAACGTTGATTTTGATTGTTGAGTGTAGGCTTTTCATGAAATAGAAATTTGTCAATACTTATATCGAAGTAGAGTTGAGGTTGGACAGTCTGGTTAGTGCAAGTGAAGTTCCACTAAGTAGTGCATTGGTATGCATCCATACAACGCCAACTCTGTGTTACACACAGGCCCTTGATTGTTTTCCAGAGGTATATGACGTCCAATGATTACAAAAGTCGTATGATTCTGGTTCGGCAACTGCGGTATTTTTTTTTTTTTTTTTTTTTTTTGCATCCTTCCAGTAGAATGAATGTTGGTGAAAGTCCGAATTTAAACACTAGCATTTACTGCTTTTAGGGTCTCAAGGACGTCATGTCACCCAGCTACCCAATTTCACCTACATTTCAGTGTTGCCATCGAAAGACATGTAGATTTTCATAAATATGAAATTTTTAATGTTTAAACAGTGACTGGTAAATGTGGTTGTAAGATATGATAGGACAAGAATGTTCATTTATCCAAATAAACACCATTCAGGTCTCATCTATCTGTGCGCTGAGGCATGTGGAGAGATCACTACACACCATTCTCATCAGATGTCGCGTACATTGAATAATTGCAACAGCAGGATGCAATCCTACAGAGACGCCCTAAACATAGCTCAACACTGCACACGTCATACTGCATGTTATCTCCTTCTACACCACCAACTGAAGAAATGCGAACCATATTCACATTGTAATGTCACAACTGTCGCTCAGCGGAAGCTGTAATGCAGGCCACAGCTACATCGCTACAGGTCTGCACTAATTGCACTGGCCCAATATAGTGAATACACTGATACAACCCAGAGTAACGCAGACAAAACGCGGTCAGACAACAACTGTACAAGCAAGTGTCAGACTACAGATCAGAGGGTCTCAGTTTTCGATACCGTGTCAGTCAGTCGTAGGATTTGTATCGACTACTTGCCAAGTCTTTCATCTCTGTTGATCTTTGCTTGTGTAGAGTCATAAGCTTGTGTAGAGTTACAACTTGTAATATATTACCACGTTCACTTCTTTGTAATTTATTACCACGTTCTCTTTTAGCTTGGAAATGTTACAAATTCCATAAAGTTTCATGACATTCGCAAACTAATGGTTGTCTGCCAGTTTACACTACCATAGAAGCTTATGGCAGACCTGCATTGTAAATACTGCTTGTTAGGCTACTTACAATTTGTACGGAAACCAGATGGCAGTTATAAGAGTCGAGGGGCATGAAAGGGAAGCAGTGGTTGGGAAGAGAGTGTGACAAGATTGTAGCCTCTCCCCGATGTTATTCAATCTGTATTTTGAGCAAGCTGTAAAGGAAACAAAAGAAAAATTCGGAGCAGGTATTAAAATCCATGGAGAAGAAATAAAAACTTTGAGGTTCGCCGATGACATTGTAATTCTGTCAGAGACAGCAAAGGACTTGGAAGAGCAGTTGAACGGAATGCACAGTGTCTTCAAAGGAGGATATAAGATGAACTTCAACAAAAGCAAAACGAGGATAATGGAATGAAGTCGAATTAAGTCGGGTGATGCTGAGGGAATTAGATTAGGAAATGAGATACTTAAAGTACTAAAGGAGTTTTGCTATTTGGGGAGCAAAATAAGTGATGATGGTCGAAGTAGAGAGGATATAAAATGTAGACTGGAATGGCAAGGAAAGCGTGTCTGAAGAAGAGAAATTTGTTAACATCGAGTATAGATTTAAGTGACAGAAAGTCGTTTCTGAAAGTATTTGTATGGAATGTAGCCACGTATGGAAGTGAAACGTGGATGATAAATAGTTTGGACAAGAAGAGACTAGAAGCTTTCGAAATGTGGTGCTACAGAAGAATGCTGAAGGTTAGGTGGGTAGGCCACATAAATAATGAGAAGGTATTGAATAGAATTGGCAAGAAGAGGAGTTTGTGGCACAACTTGATAAGATGAAGGGATCGATTGGTAGAGCATGTTCTGAGGCATCATGGTATTTCTAATTTAGTATTGGAGGGCAGCGTGGAGGGCAGAAATTGTAGAGGGAGACCAAGAGTTGAATACATAAGCAGATTCAGAAGGATGTAGGTTGCAGTAAGTACTGGGATATGAAGAAGCTTGCACAGGATAGAGTAGCATGGAGAGCTGCATCAAACCTGTCTCAGGACTGAAGACCACAACAACAGTATGAAAAATGCCTAGCAGACCCATATAATTACAATTAACAGGCATTATTTGGGCATTTAATTCGCCCAATAGTGATGTCATGTGCTGAGTACGAAGACTGATGTCAGGAGTAACTGTCCCATCTCAGCAAACACCTCCGAGTGCTGCACTTCAGGTTGGTCAGTCTTGTTACTGATAATGAAGGCACAAATCACGCCTAAAATGGTGTGTTCTTTAGCAAGAAGAAGAAATTAAATATATTACAGAGCTGTTTTGTGATGATACTATGGTGTTTAAGAACTGTGATCAAGTGGAGTGCTGGAAAAATTAGGGATGGGACTGTCTGTCATTTTAAAGGAAGAAATATGCATGGTGTGTTTAACAGCTGTTTACGTGTTAAATTTTCCAAGTTCATTGTGCGAGAGAGAGAATCAAGGCTGAAACATCATTTGTCTTACATGGGAATGACAATGTGACAGCAAGAGGAATACTCGCTGAAATTAGCAAAGAATCATTTAAAAAACACGTGGACATTATAATTGCCTGACAATAAATTGGGTATGTTGGATGGTAAAAATGTCTGGAATATCGCGGTAGCTCTTGGTTCTTTGATGTACAGGTTAAGCTGTAGCGTAGTAGCATTCCAATATTGCCTTACCTGTTTACAGTCTGAGCACTTCTCATGTGGACTTATATTCATATGGTTCCCTATCGGTTCTTTTACATGCTTTTGTTATCATTCTTTCCCTATAGCCTATTATCATTTTTTCTTAGAATTTCAAACTTCTGTCCGCTATCTTGTCATAAATCCTATTATTTTACGGTCAAATGCATTGCAAACTCCTTCCACCACTGCATGAATGTGATAGGAAGATTCCCAATAATTGTCAACTCTTAGATGAAAATGCCAGCAGCTTTACTACAAAGACCCGTCTCTTTACTCTGGAAGTTCATGACGGTTTTGGATATTATTTATTAAAATACTTAAAAATTTGTTCTATAACATTACAAAATATATATTACGCCATTACTACTGACATCAGTTACGAGTTAAAGCACACTTATTCACAACTAGCTTATGCTGCCATACGACAGATACTACATAACACTTTGAAGAAATAGTATGCTGAACTCTAGTAATACATATTTTTATAGGTCAGAAATGAAGACTGGTATGCTTTCAACTACCCACCCTAACGTTTCATTGATTCTAAGCTAGGATTTTAACTTTATCTTGCAGTACAAAACGATCGTCATCTTCTGCTGATAATGCTAACTTACGTTATCATACAGTGAAGACTACGTGACAATTTGCCCCATTCATCATCATCTACAGGAAAACTGTAACAAAATGCTTCATTTAGCGCTAGGTGACGCCAAAAGTGTAGCAAACTGCCCAAAGTTACAGCAATATTATAACAAATTACTCCACATGTTTTCTGCAGTTCCTGTCTCCTGTTTTCATTCACACCATCCTCTAGACGTAATTTTGGCCTAGCCAGCAGCTTGTTGGTATAGACCAATCACAATCTTCTTTATCACCATTCTGTGTCTCTAACTAAATTTAGTTGTTCTTCCTATATTACGTTTAGCATATAAATTTTTCCCATGATCATTGTATGTTGTAGCACTTCATGCAGTAAATTTAGTCTGTAGTAGATTTGGGAGGATTGTCTCTCATTTGCCCTCAGTCAGAGACTGTTAGGTCCGATATTAAAGATAGACACTTACGGCTATACCACCAAATTTGTGGCTAAAATGTATCAGAAATTACACTCCAGAAAAGAGATTGACTATGGTCATTTGGTGGATAAAACTGCAGGAACCAGTAAACCTTTTGTTTGATGACCATGCGTATACATATTGACAATAGCCAGTTTTGAGAGTTCTTGATAATGCTACTCAGTAAGCATTATTCTATATTATTCTATATGTATATGACCCTTTTCTTTTTTCAGTGGTTGGAGTCACTCCTACTGGTGGTGTTTTTCTTGTAGCCTGGTGTTCACCTCCCTTGAGCCAGCACAATTTCATCATAAGAACTGCATTGTCATTCTTCCAAGGAATTTTGTTTCAATTCTCAGAACATTTCTGTTACGCTTTCATAAGGATCTTTGTTATTGCCATGACAGTACATTTTGTCCTTGATTCCCTGCAGTTCCTTGCAATTTTCTGAGAGTGATACTTTATACAATAGCATTATCATCGAACAATCTTACAGTGCTTCTGATCCTACCTGCTGTATCATTTACTTATAATGAGATGCGTAACATTCGCCATATAGTAGAACACACTGTCTGCCATTACTTAACTATCCCTCAACTGAAGACGTAAAATGTTTTCAGCCCTCTGTGATGTGCTTACATGACGAACCACAGAGGCATGGCAAGCTGTGGCATGAAGACATGGGACGTTACTGGTCCAGTGCTGCTAGCATGTGACGTCTGATGTGCTGCTGGTGCCACTGAATAATTTTGTTGGTTCTGCTGGCATGGAGTGCTGAGACAAAGCTGTTTGTACTGCAACTGGTAGCTACGGGGCTGATGATGCCGCCAAATGGAACTTCCGCTACTGCTGGCTTGAGGCATAGGGCGTAACTGACAGCACAGTCCAGTGTTGACTTAAATAGTTGGGCTCAGATGGATATCTGCATGGTGCTGTGAGACCACGTGACCTGGCGTAGCAAAATAGTAGCCCGCTGACAGCGTGCTCTGCTGCAAACGGCACGCTGCTTTTCAGGGAGGTTGTCACCCCAGGATAATGTGGGGGTGACATGTAACTCGTGGTAAACAGCCCAGGCCATAGAAAGAAAATATCTCAGTTTTGGTGAGGATTGTTTACACACGTCATCCTGGCAGGGCAGCTGCCTGTCTGGTGTTCAGAGGAATTAGCTACATGGAAGATACAACAAATAACATTAAGACTTATTGCTAGAAATAATTCCCATGACAGTTACATTGCATTCTTTGAGAATTAAGACTGCTATCCACTTATAAAATCAGAACTGTGGAAATAAAATGTAGCTGTAGAAATGCCTGTGTTGTAATTGGAAGCGCTAGCTTAGGTCTAAGCTTAGAGTGCCAGAAGTAGCGTCACTTTCTAGTGTTATGCATTCAATCTGATCTGCAGCTGTTGGAAGTGTTTGCTGCGGTGGGATGGCCGCTCCTGATGCCAGCCTAGTCTCTAGCACAGAGCAGCACTGCTGAAGGAGGGCTGAGTTCCGAGACAGTGGCCGCCATTGATAGAGAGATAAGTGTACATTGTGGCTCGGTGAGGCACTCGATGTAGCGACTGTGCACGTAATTGAAATAAAGCATACAAATGAATAAAATAATACCCTAATTCCAGAACAAACGCCAGCCCACATCCCCACCCTAATGCGTACAGTGGCAGTAACACCATAAATGTTTATATATAACGTGATATAACATTTATGACTAGGTAACCATCTTATCAGTCTTATAAAATGTCCTGACATGTGTCGTTCAGACAAAAGAACATGCTGTTAAGCTGCTTTTTATAACTGCATTATGGCGTTAGGCATTTTTCATACTAACAGACAATATTTACAATGTTCCCCATGCCATATGCTTCTATTCTAGCACGAACGGGCCAGTAGCTTATCGTTAGCTAAAGTCATAAAAACTTTTGGTCTGTACGCTAGAATGTTGCGAAAGGAATTGGTAACGCGATCCCAAGAAATTATGTGTTCTGTCCACTTATACTTTTAATTGTTTTCCTGTAAACTAGGTGGCTACTCCAATACTATTATGATTTGATAACCATGTTATTGATTATATGAAATGTCCCAACTAAAGAAGAATGTGGTTTGAACCTACAATGTTTGACCTTACACAAACAAACCTTAACAGGGTTGAAAGACATACTGACAGACATAAATCCTATGAGTGGCAGACATGGGATCGACAACGAAGACCTTCCAATCCATAGGCTGACATTTGCTAGCACATTTGTCTGGTGGTGTAGCTGCACTGTTGTTGCTGGGAGCTATTCATAGGCATACATCTTTGTGACCGGTATGCTGGTGCAGCAAAACTAGTGTGGACTTCCCATGGGCTGCCATACATTTTACACAGAACGGCAGTCATGGCAATGGAATGTGAATACAGTGCGCGCTTTGTCTAGTATGCAGCGTAGAAGTTGTAAGTAGGCTGTTTAGGTTTTTTTATTGGTAACGCCACCTCTGTATGAAAATCACTGGCTGTGCTGTGTGCAGTCTGTGGCTGCTTTGCATTGTTGTAATACTCGCCATTGTAGTGTTGGGCAGCGGCAGCTGGATGTGAACAGCGCGTAGCGTTGCGCAGTTGGAGGTGAGCCGCCAGCAGTGGTGGATGTGGGGAGAGAGATGGCGGAGTTTTGAAATTTGTCATGAACTGCTATATTTATATATGATGATATCAAGGTAAATACATTGTTTGTTCTCTATTAATATCTTTCATTTGATAACTATCCCTATCAGTAGTTAGTGCCTTCCATAGTTTGAATCTTTTATTTAGCTGGCAGTAGTGGCGCTAGCTGTATTGCAGTAGCTTGAGCAGCGAAGATTTTTGTGAGGTAAGTGATTTGTGAAAGGTATTGTTTAATGTTAGTCAGGGCCATTCTTTTGTAGGGAATTTTGAAAGTCAGATTGCGTTGCGCTAACAAAATATTGTGTGTCAGTTTAAGCACAGTCTCGTGTAGAATTGTTCAAAGGGGACGTTTCAAAGTGGCTGATGCACCACATGTGGTCTGCCAGCATGGCAAAACCAGCTCTTGTGCTGCCGCTGCTTTTAGACCCACGATCGTGGTGACCTTGTGTCTGCACATCGATTGATGTTGCGGTTGCTGTACCCCCGCAGTTTTTAAATAAATATAAAGACGTTCATATCTACTACACACATAATAAAACAACTTCAGCAGTGGTGTGGAGCTCTGCGGTGGTTGGCGCCAATGGTAAGCAATCTTGCCACACGTCTTGGCATGCGGGTGGTTGAGGCCCATGTGGCAATTGCTCAAATAAATAAACGTTTCTGTCCTGTCACATAACAAACAAAATTTGGTGATTGTTTACACTTTAAAAGTCTTGTACATACGATTATCTACATTTGCCTTTGCATGTCGATCTTGAAGATAAGATAAAAGCGAATTTGAATAGTAGTTGAAACTGCATGCCTGGTTTCTTACCTATAAGTGAAATCCAGATCGCTCTGTCCGGTCTCGAGACTCTGAAGGCAGCGGATACCATTGCCTTGATCGATACTTTCGCCAACGACCATTCTGTCACAATGAACGAAAGAAAAACACACACACACACACACACACACACACACACACAAATGTACTCAAAACTGTGCTCGTACACCAGGTCATCCATCTTGAATCGCCATTTTCGATTGTGATGTCACAGACGCTGTTCTCATTTCTTCAGGTCGACCGTCTTAGATCACTGTCTCGGATTGTGACATCACAGAGCTGTGCTCGTATGCTGTGCTCTTGGATAGCCAACCAATAGGATAACTGCCCATCTTGAATTTCTCGATATTTTATTTGTAAGACAACAAGACTATTTTGAATTTCATGTACAGCAACTGAAAGATCTACACGACATTTTAGATTGCATTTGCATCTCAGCAGCTACACTACTACTTTCCCTTCGTTTCCCTATCACGCCGGCCGGGGTGGCCAAGCGGTTCTAGGCGCTACAGTCTGGAAACGAGCGACCGCTACGGTCGCAGGTTCGAATCCTGCCTCGGTCATGGGTGTGTGTGATGTCTTTAGGTTAGTTAGGTTTAAGTAGTTCTAAGTTCTAGGGGACTGATGACCTCAGCAGTTAAGCCCCATAGTGCTCAGAGCCATTTTCCCTATCACGTGTCGTACTCCAGTAGTCTTCATCCGCGGCCCCAGCGTGCTCATTACGACTAAAAAGTAGTAGCCATAAAGTTCCTATATGGTTTCCCTGCATAAAAGTTGTATTAAATACACTCCTGGAAATGGAAAAAAGAACACATTGACACCGGTGTGTCAGACCCACCATACTTGCTCCGAACACTGCGAGAGGGCTGTACAAGCAATGATCACACGCACGGCACAGCGGACACACCAGGAGCCGCGGTGTTGGCCGTCGAATGGCGCTAGCTGCGCAGCATTTGTGCACCGCCGCCGTCAGTGTCAGCCAGTTTGCCGTGGCATACGGAGCTCCATCGCAGTCTTTAACACTGGTAGCATGCCGCGACAGCGTGGACGTGAACCGTATGTGCAGTTGACGGACTTTGAGCGAGGGCGTATAGTGGGCATGCGGGAGGCCGGGTGGACGTACCGCCGAAATGCTCAACACGTGGGGCGTGAGGTCTCCACAGTACATCGATGTTGTCGCCAGTGGTCGGCGGAAGGTGCACGTGCCCATCGACCTGGGACTGGACCGCAGCGACGCACGGATGCACACCAAGACCGTAGGATCCTACGCAGTGCCGTAGGGGACCGCACCACCACTTCCCAGCAAATTAGGGACACTGTTGCTCCTGGGGTATCGGCGAGGACCATTCGCAACCGTCTCCATGAAGCTGGGCTACGGTCCCGCACACCGTTAGGCCGTCTTCCGCTCACAACCCAACATCGTGCAACCCGCCTCCAGTGGTGTCGCGACAGGCGTGAATGGAGGGACGAATGGAGACGTGTCGTCTTCAGCGATGAGAGTCGCTTCTGCCTTGGTGCCAATGATGGTCGCATGCGTGTTTGGCGCCGTGCAGGTGAGCGCCACAATCAGGACTGCATACGACCGAGGCACACAGGGCCAACACCCGGCATCATGGTGTGGGGAGTGATCTCCTACACTGGCCGTACACCACTGATGATCGTCGAGGGGACACTGAATAGTGCACGGTACATCCAAACCGTCATCGAACCCATCGTTCTACCATTCCTAGACCGGCAAGGGAACTTGCTGTTCCAACAGGACAATGCACGTCCGCATGTATCCCGTGCCACCCAACGTGCTCTAGAAGGTGTAAGTCAACTACCCTGGCCAGCAAGATCTCCGGATCTGTCCCCCATTGAGCATGTTTGGGACTGGATGAAGCGTCGTCTCACGCGGTCTGCACGTCCAGCACGAACGCTGGTCCAACTGAGGCGCCAGGTGGAAATGGCATGGCAAGCCGTTCCACAGGACTACATCCAGCATCTCTACGATCGTCTCCATGGGAGAATAGCAGCCTGCATTGCTGCGAAAGGTGGATATACACTGTACTAGTGTCGACATTGTGCATGCTCTGTTGCCTGTGTCTATGTGCCTGTGGTTCTGTCAGTGTGATCATGTGATGTATCTGACCCCAGGAATGTGTCAATAAAGTTTCCCCTTCCTGGGACAATGAATTCACGGTGTTCTTATTTCTATTTCCTGGAGTGTATCTGTCTCGGATAAATCGTATTGTATTAGGTAAGTGTGAGATTCAAATATGTTAGAAGGTGCCAACGAAAGTCCCTGAACTACGTCAGTAGCTTGTGTTGTTGCTAATTGTAAGATCAGTGTGTCTTCTGCAGATATACACAGAAATTGCAAACAGGTTATAAATACAGGCTATGGATTTCAGAATAATATGTGTGACGGCATTTTGCATAGTGATTCACTATCGATTCTGAACTACAATCAAGGAGCTCTTTATCGTCTTGTTTCTTAATCCAGTTTGCAAAAGTGATGTATGAAATATATGTATTACCTACATAAATCACTTAGGTTTTAGAAGCCCCGTACTTTATATCAACAAAGCATAAACTCAATCCCGAAAGCAGTATCGGATACAACTAGTGCACGATTTACGACGCTGCAATAACGTGTAACATTTGTATCTAACACTCCACTATATTCCCTCCAGTTTACTAAATGGTGACATGTGTGCCTGACACAACCGTGATCAGTTATGACACTTTTAATTTAACGTTTGAGCAACCGTCTTATTACACGGGTTACATATGTACCGTGTCTGCAGTAGTATTATTAGCATACATTCTTCGGGAAGTCCTACACGGTATCCCGTTTAGGACCCAGAGAAAATGGCATGTAGCCCCTTTTGTTTTATTGCAAGTGTGTAAATTGTCAGGTAGCATGTAGCCGTAACGAGTAACATTGCTAATAGTAATCACTTCTCCAAGGCGATGACGGAGTTCGGAACGTGAAGTTGTCACGACAACGCCATAGATAGCGCCGCGTAAGTAGTAGGACTAAATAGCAGTAAGATTTGCTTCACAATTTCGGCTATGCTGTAACGCCTTCCCCATAATCGTTTTGTAAAGGTTAGGTAAGTGCAAAGGAGTTGTGGAGTTTCTTTACGAGAGCTGTCGTGTAATTACTGAGCGGTTGAGTTACTTAATAGTTGCAAGCGACGCCATTACATTACGTAAATGAAAGTGAAATAGGGAATTATCAGTGAATTAATGTCGTAGTTATTTCTACCGTCGTGAGGCTGCCGCTGTGACGATTGAAACCGAAAGCTCAGCGGGCACTTTCTATGTAACAAAATCTTATATCCGGGCTGTGTATTGCTTCTTCTGCGCATCTTTTCAGCGTTTTACCCATGATTTCTGGTCCAAAGTTATTGCGATCGCTATTGTTCGGATTACTTCAAAAAATCTGCCCGCTTTCTCTGAGGTCTTTTTTTTACTGATTCGTGTGATTTTTTTACTATTTCGTGTGGTAGTCCCTCCATATTTTCTGCTAAGTTGTAAGGCAGCAAGAATTTCGTTCGAAAATGGAACTGATGGTAGCTCCTTTCTGACCGTCTGACTTTCAATGATTTTGTCAATTTATGTTTTCCATAAGATGTGGAGATGTTAATTTGTGCCCAATTTAAATTTCTTAAGATTATGCAGAGCGCCACTTGAAGAGTACAGCAGATCGTATAGCAGCAAGAGTGATATCTGATTAGCTTTGGGATGTTTGCCATTTCCGAAGAAAATATTTTTTATATTACTTGTGTTCATCCAACATTTGTCAACGGCTTTGGACCAACATCTGTTAGTAACTATGTTTACATCTACTTTTGTGCACTTTTTATTTACTGGTAATGTTTACTTCATTAAACTTTTGTTGACATTGTTTAACATTATTGTTATAAGCGTCTTTTTCGACTCGTGGGGAAACGAAAAAATGCTGTAGCAGCGTGTTGCGAAAAGTTTGTCATTAATGTGTCATTTCGACAACAAGAGCATATTTATGCGGTCTATTGATTGTTTATGTTATTTGTTCGTAACAAGGAAACAAACAATGAAATAAAAGTTTTAGCTTGCGAATGATATCATTAGGTAAACATCACAAAAGTGCAGTTCTCGCTTTTATGTTGGTAAATTTTTGAAGGTAGCTACAGATTTCAAATGTTAGAAGTAAAGGGTCCACCCAGCTTACCAAAAAAGGAGGAAATTATAGCTGCTCCTCAAGTAACCGTCACTACACTCGGCAAGCTGAGCATAGATGAAGATACAGGTGATTATGTGGAACTTTGGAGAACATGGCAAGCACAGTAACCCGATTACCCAGAGATTTTTTGCGGAGGTTGAGGGGTGAAAGTAAACAAACATGTGTCTCGGCTTATCCGTAGTTATTGGACCGTTCCTAAGTTTTCGACTTACTTCAGGCGTCTATTAAGAGTGTGACAAGCTCAATGAAGCGAGGGTGAAGCGGCTAGCGTCGCGGATTCACATGTTTGCGCCCAGACATCGAAAGACGATCATTGTATTTTTTTTTTCATTTATCTGTCCACGTCCGCAGAAGATAACTACACGAATGGTTTCTTTCCAACGTATGCTAAAATAATGCTATTATTATTCATGCATTAATTTTCTGTCTAGTGAATGAATTAAAAAAGTGAATGAGAAAATTATTTGGAACTGTTTTTGGTGAAATTCCTGTGGTGCGTCTTGTCAGTAACATTGGTGGTGTTGTGCTTCTTCCGGAGAATTGGGGTTTGGTCGGCGAGCAAGTACATCCGTTTATATCTGCAGCCTCCAAGGAGGGTTTTGTATTAAACCGATTCTGATCTGCGCAGCTGGATTTGTTTCCTTGAGGGAATCAATAACGGAAATACATCATTATTGAGTTAGTTCCAAAGCGAACAGACAGTAATGTAGCCTCCTGCAAAATCAAAACAAAGGAATAATGAAACCGAGCCCGTAGTGGGGCCCTCGGAGACCGATCTTTAGGACGAGAGTAATACGGAAGGATCTGTGGATATTGTAAACGAGTGTGACACCGTTAGCCCTCAAGCAATAAATAACTGGGTTACTGTACTGCATTATTGTACTGAACTGTTAGAGCAATTGCATATAATTAAGACACAAACAATAAAATCCAACCGATTGAAAATCTTGGACAAAGAAATGGCGAAAAAGTCATAGATCTTCTCAACTGCGGGGTGTTTGCTGGTGGAACAGAAATCTTGACTGCAGAAGAAATTGTAAGGAAGCAGGTGGTTTTTACTGCACATACAGTCGTCGAAGAAAAGCCTTCCAGCTGACCAGAAAAAAAGTGAAGACAAGCAAAAAATTGACCCAGTCCCACTAGAATTGGAGATAAAATTAAATCTATATTTTTATAATTGTATTTGCAAGACTTTCATGTAATGTTAAAATTTTTGAGCAGGAACTTCATGTGATAAAATACCAGTTTTCCATTTTTAACTACAGTTAAAGGCAGTAAGACTTACCGAACTTAATCCAAAATGAACAATGCAAACGATTGCGTGAAAAAGCAAGCGTAAACTAAATAATAGTAAACAGCTGTTGCGATGGAAGAACAAAATGAAGGGGGTGGAACAAACCACGAAAGATATAAAATCTGTTTGTTGTTTTACGATCGTTTTTAAGAAGTTGTAACCTGATTACAAACCGAATGTTGCGGCAGTGAGCGATAATGGTTTCATTATAATCCGAAGATTTTCAATTTAAAACCTCGCAAACGTGTTGTGTTAGCTTCAAGAGAAAGCAAAAGATTTGGTAGCGACATGTAATTAAATATGTCAAGACAAAGAAAAACCGTGCATTCTAAGAATTACTACAAATCGCACAGACGTTTCAACGTCAAATGTCTACTATAATTCTACACTTCGATCCTGATGTTGCTATCAATATGGATGATGGTTCAAATGGCTCTGAGCACTATGCCACTTAACTTCTGAGGTCATGAGTCGCCTAGAACTTAGAACTAATTAAACCTAACTAACCGAAGGACATCACACACATCCATGTCCGAGGCAGGATTCGAACCTGCGACCGTAGCGGCTCCAGACTGCAGCGCCTAGAACCACACGGCCACTCCGGCCGGCCAATATGGATGAAACAATGCAACAAACATGATTAAATGTGACATTTTGTTCAGGTGTTTCCCAAATTACATGAATCACGGACTAATTTTGTCGTTACTAAAAACAGGTAACTCGGAGATTATTGAAAAACAGAGCAGTTTACGAATTTTGATGTTGCTGAGTAACAGCCGTATAATAATTTTTAAATGAACACTCCGCCATTTGACTGTACTGTTGTTTATTTAATTAATACCCAGGTTTCGACCTTTCATGCCGTTTACAAGTGACTGAGTTTATGTTATTAACACATACTACAGGACATCAAGTTCAAAATTGGCCACAAACTAAGAAATGCCAGATGTAAAAATCATCATCTTGTAAAAAACTCAATAAATAATAGTGGAAGCCCGTCATATTTAATAAAAATAGTTTTACTTTAGTAAACCTGTGTTTCAGACAAGGGGAAAAAAGTTCTCTTTGCCTATGACAGCAATATCATAGTCCATGATAAAACATCAGAACTCATACTAGAGAAAGCAAATGAAACCCCAAGGATGTTAACGATAAGGTAATACGTAATAAATTAACATTGAACGTAAACAAAACAAAGAGTATGCACTACAGCACAAGTCTCTCCTATTAAGCATAGACGGTAAACCTCTACATTGTATATCAAACATAATTTTTTAGGGATAAATGTTGATTGTCAGTTAACATGGAAATAACACACAAAGTACTGACCAAGAGAGCGCTATATGCATGTTACGCTCTTAAATTCTATCATAAATTTATGAGAGCCAACGTCTTTTGCTGACACATTGTTCCTATGCACTCCCAAATCTTAGCTATGAAACTCTTTTCTGGAGACCTAAAGCACAGAACATGAACACAGTTTCTGAACTTTAGAATAACAACTAGAAGACTAGAAGTAGTAGTCGGGCTCAGTGTAAAGAATTATTTAAAAATTCGGTGTCCGTGCTGCACAAGAGTAAAAAAAAATGAAATGAGCGTATGGCATCGTTGGCCAGGAGGCCCCTATTAGGGAAAGTTCGGCCGCCAAGTGCAAGTCTTATTTCATTCGACGCCACTTTGGGTGACCTGCGCCCCGGAGATGTGGATGAAATGATGATGAGGACAACACAACACGCAGTCCCCGAGCGGAGAAATTCTCCAACCCGACCGGGAATTCAACCCGGGCCCGCTTGCGTAGGAGGCGAGCACGTTACCACCCAGCTAAGCAGGCGGACACAAGTTCAGTAAATCCACCAGTATATTGTGCATATCAGTGAAAACGTTACTAAATTTTTAAGTAATATTGTATATACACTCAAAGAAGAAGAGTCAGTTTGGATTTACATTTACCAAGTAAAAACAAACATACAATCAAAACAGTTTTTTCTACCAGGGAATAAAACTGTTTAGTAAATTGCGCAAGAAAATTAAAAAGAGTACTAAAATTTTACCTGTTTAAAAAGGCATCTAAAACTTGTATACGACATCTGAAAGCTACTTATATGACTCAGGTTAGTGGTTGATAAAGAAAACAGGCAACATGGGCATCCTAACACATTTCAATACATAATCACAGTGTAATGCTTTTACAAGAAAATCATGTGCCAAGATCTTAGTGCATGATATTAATGTCTTGTCAGTGTCCTGAACTCAGCATATCATTCATCAGCGGGCCATTCTTAATCAGTTTTCCACGCCGTCTGAGGGGAGGACATAAAGACGTGCTTGAGTACTGTTGCATACTCGTATTCATGGGCCTGAAGTAATTTTCCCTAGCATACTGTGGGTGTGTCAAGGGGCTTAGCGGCATGCTCCTAGTCCAACAGTATGTTCGTGGTCATGGAGTCTTCAACGGGTGTCCTTAGTGTATGTCGTGATGCGGTGCAAAACTATGTTTTATAAGTTTTTTTGTGCAAATAGCTTGTAAATCAAGGAACATTGTGCAGTATGGACTAACCGATTGAGGCTGTGCAGAGCTTGAAACACTGGTCTCATATTGGGGAGGATGGAGTTTGCCCTGATCGCCGATCCACTTTCCGTAGCTTTACTAAATGATTTCAGGCAAATGCTGAGATGCTTCCTTCAACAAGGCTACTGCCGACCACCTGCGATATCCTAATAAGATCACACTTTTATGTTGTATGTATATTTTGACCTATTTATTTTCACTGTATTATGATGACAAATCTTGTATCATTGGGAGATGGTCCCTGGATGAAGAAACAAATTAAATCAGGAATAAAATGCTCATGGTGGCACAAGTGTTTCGAAGGACACCGTTCAGCGAACATTGTAGAACATGAGGTTCCGCAGCAGACAACCCCTACGTGTTGACCTAACGGTGTCAGTTATGATTGTAGTGGCCACAATGTCATCGAGATTGGGCCGTGAATCTGTGAAAACGTGTAGCCGGGTCTGATGAAACACGCTTCTTGTTACGCCCATGATCGTGTCGGAATACACTGTCATCCAGGAGATCGGCTGCTCGATACTTCCACCACAAAATGGATGAAGGCCGGTGGGTGCAGTATTATGCTATGGGTCATATTCACGTGTTTCTCCATGGAATCTGTGACAGCAGTCGAAGGTACAATGACGGCTGTGGTTGATGTCTTGACAGTCAACTTCGCCTGATCTAAACCCGATGGAACACATCTGAGTTAGTATAAGGTGGCAACTTCGCACCCATAAACAACCGTCCTGCAACTGCGCGACTTGTACATAAACATCTCGTGCCACATCCCTCTAGAAACCTAGTAAGAAATTGTAGAGTCTATGCTATGCAGAATCGCTGCTGTACTGCGTCTCAGAGTTGAACCAAAACGCTATTAAGCATGTAGTCATTATTACTTCGGATCATCGGTGTATGGCATGGAAGGAAATGGAGTGTTATTTTAGACATTTGTACTTCCTTGTACAGGGTGTTACAAAAAGGTACGGCCAAACTTTCAGGAAACATTCCTCACACACAAATAAAGAAAAGATGTTATGTGGACATGTGTCCGGAAACGCTTAATTTCCATGTTAGAGCTCATTTTAATTTCGTCAGTATGTACTGTACTTCCTCGATTCACCGCCAGTTGGCCCAATTGAAGGAGGGTAATGTTGACTTCGGTGCTTGTGTTGACATGCGACTCATTGCTCTACAGTACTAGCATCAAGCACATCAGTACGTAGCATCAACAGGTTAGTGTTCATCACGATCGTGGTTTTGCAGTCAGTGCAATGTTTACAAATGCGGAGTTGGTAGATGCCCATTTGATGTATGGATTAGCACGGGGCAATAGCCGTGGCGCGGTACGTTTGTATCGAGACAGATTTCCAGAACGAAGGTGTCCCGGCAGGAAGACGTTCGAAGCAATTGATCGGCGTCTTAGGGAGCACGGAACATTCCAGCCTATGACTCGCGACTGGGGAAGACCTAGAACGACGAGGACACCTGCAATGGACGAGGCAGTTCTTCGTCCAGTTGACGATAGCCCTAATGTCAGCGTCAGAGAAGTTGCTGCTGTACAAGATGACGTTGACCACGTCACTGTATGGAGAGTGCTACGGGAGAACCAGTTGTTTCCGTACCATGTACAGCGTGTGCAGACACTATCAGCAGCTGATTGGCCCCCACGGGTACACTTCTGCGAATGGTTCATCCAACAATGTGTCAATCCACACTTCACTGCAAATGTTCTCTTTACGGATGAGGCTTCATTCCAACGTGATCAAATTGTAAATTTTCACAACCAACATGTGTGGGCTGACGAGAATCCGCACGCAATTGTGCAGTCACGTCATCAACACAGATTTTCTGTGAACGTTTGGGCAGGCATTGTTGGTGATGTCTTGATTGGGCCCCACGTTCTTCCACCTACGCTCAATGGAGCACGTTATCATGATTTCATACGGGATACTCTACCTGTGCTGCTAGAACATGTGCCTTTGCAAGTACGACACAACATGTGGAGCTCCTGCACATTTCAGTCGAAGTGTTCGAACGCTTCTCAACAACAGATTCGGTGACCGATGGATTGGTAGAGGTGGACCAATTCCACGGCCTCCACGCTCTCCTGACCTCAACCCTTCTGACTTTCATTTATGGGGGCATTTGAAAGCTCTTGACTACGCAACCCCGGTACCAAATGTAGAGACTCTTCGTGCTCGTGTTGTGGACGGCTGTGATACAATACGCCATTCTCCAGGGTTGCATCAACGCATCAGGGATTCCATGCGACGGAGGGTGGATGCATGTATCCTCGCTAACGGAGGACATTTTGAACATTTACTGTAACAAAGTGTTTGAAGTCACGCTGGTACGTTCTGTTGGTGTGTGTTTCCATTCCATGATTAATGTGATTTGAAGAGAAGTAATAAAATGAGCTCTAGCATGGAAAGTGAGCGTTTCCGGACTCATGTCCACATAACATATTTTCTTTCTTTGTGTGTGAGGAATGTTGCCTGAAAGTTTGGCCGTACCTGTTTGTAATACCCTTTATGTAGAGGAGGAGAGGGAGCCGTGAGCCGTGCGTGGCTCATGTTCGTGCCGTATCTCATTTGAGATCCTGTTTTTACTGCACTACCACCTCGTTATGTTAATTTCAATTACTGGTGTCACTGAGTTGCCGCCTTACCTGCCCGTGATTGGCAGCAGTGGCGCTTATTGACATACGCACTGGCGTATTACCTTGCTATTACTTCCCGATTGTGGTGTGTTCGGAGTTTGTCCGGATCTGCCTGGAGTTGGGAGGCTCCAGCAGTGCAGTTCGGACCTGGTAGTGTTTGACTTAGGACGCGGCAGAAGTTCATTCGGAGCGCGGCTGCCATTGAGGTACGGACCACCTTGGTTGGTCGTCGGTCGGTCGTCTTGTCGGACGAAGTGTATGTTGGCCGGCGATCGCTTATGGGTTCCCTGCGTGTGCCGACTCGTCATTCGTCATTGTTATTGCACAGTCGCTGCCTGCTGTCTCCCTGCTGATGTGTGGCTGTCGGTCGGTCGGTGTTCATCAGCCAGGAAATCTGTGCGGCGTGGTCGGCCGGGCCCGCTGGCGGTCTCTACGCAGTGTCGGAGTGTGTGGGAGCTGCTCCGATTGCTACGACGTTCGAAGCTCACCGACCCAGGATATCAAAGTTGAGTGTTGATTTAATTACCGAAGCCAGGCTGTTCACATTGTGCTGTTGGTTTTTATGGTTGGCTGTTGGGGGTATTCCCGTGAGCAACAGCGAGTGTTCGAGTTGGCAAAGGTTTGGCCACCATCGGGTGGAGTTTAACTGTATTTTGGTTATTTGAAGTCCAATTGCACCAGCGGAATTTTCTGTCTTGTGGCCGTCAGCTTTCCGGTTACCTGCCCTGGCCGCTGATGTAAAATTCAGTCAGTGTTCTTAGCGCCGGTCGGAGTGGCCGAGCGGTTCTAGGTGATACAGTCTGGAACCGCGCGACCTCTACGGTCGCAGGTTCGAATCCTGCCTCGGGCATGGATGTGTGTGATGTTCTTAGGTTAGTTAGGTTTAAGTAGTTCTAAGTTCTAGGGGACTGATGACCTCAGCAGTTAAGTCCCATAGTGCTCAGAGCCATTTTTAGTGTCCTTAGCGTGTTGTCGCTGTCCAGCGCGTGTGTGTAGTTTCGACAGCTTACGCATACTTGGTTGTGGGCGGTTACGCCTTTTACGTTTTGGCTTTGGATTTCCTTGTGCACTGGTCGGTGGAAAGCAAGTCGTTTTGTCGGTGGGCTCGTTGACTGTTTCTTGGTTGGGTTGCCAACGGATCGGATATAGTTGGGCCGACTACCAGTCTCCCTTAAGCGAACGTTAATATTTCAAGTGCACACCGACCCCCGGAAACTTCTGAGCGCCGCTGGCTATACTGCGTTTTCTTATTGGTGTTTGATTGTGTATTTTAATGGCTTATGGCCGATGGTTTGAATTCGTATGCTTTTAGTTGTGTTTTAAATAATGGGGCTTCAGCCGCTTTAAAATTTAAATTGGTTACTTGTTAAATCTTATATTGTTTGGGCCTTCAGCCTGTGTAAAATATTGTTTAAAGAAAAAGCTTTGGTTCTTCTGCCTACTAAAAATTATTTTAGTTGTTTTAAGTAATCGGCCTTCAGACGTTTTTAAATTAAAGTTTTGTCTTCCAAGTATCAGCCTAATTGAAGATAAGGCCTTCTGCCTTCTGCTTTTTTTTTTTAAGTAATTTTACCTGCAGTCTTAAATCATGGACCTTCAGCCGTCTTTATATTAAACTTGTTTGCTTTTCAAGTGTTATATTTGTTGGGCCTTCAGCCAAGTTATAAAACTTACTTACGTGAGGCCTTTTACCTTTTAAATATTCTGTTTTGAGTCTGAAATATAAGTTCATGGCTTTCAGCCGTTTTTAAATTTAAATGGTTGTGCCCTTAAGTCATAAAATAGTGTGGCCTATTCAGCCGATAACTAACAAGAGAACCCCCCCATCGCACCCCCCTCCCCCCTCCCCTCAGATTTAGTTGTAAGTTGGCACATTGGATAGGCCTTGAAAAACGGAACACAGATCAATCGAGAAAACAGGAAGAAGTTGTGTGGAACTATGAAAAAATAAGCAAAATATACAAACTGAGTAGTCCATGCGGAAGATAGGCAACATCAAGGATAGCGTGAGCTCAGGAGCGCCGTGCTCACATAGTTAGCGTGAGCAGCTGCGGCACGAGAGGTCCTTGGTTCAAGTCTTCCCTCGAGTTAATAGTTATTTTCAGACAATCATCACCACACGTACTGTTTATCAACAAATGTAGGAAATAATCATACAAGTTTTCGACAATCGTTCGATCCCTTAAGGAACTTTCCGATTCCTTACAGTTCGGAAAATATTCATTGACCTTGTTATTGAAGTCGCGAGTTATATTTGCTGGATTCATATTGCCCACGGAATACATCTCACGTGTTTAATGCACTCTCGTCCAAAGTAGCGAACAGTCAACTGCCAGCCAGGGAGCCTCGTTAGCAGGAATACTCTCTCTTCCGTGCGCTGTAGTGTGTTTCGATGTTTGTTTAGGTGTAGCGTCCCCATACTACTGCGCAGTTACCTCGCATCGGACGGACGGACAGATGGACAGATAATAACTGTCTGAAAATAAAAAATTAAACTTTTCACTAGAGGGGAGACTTGAACCAAGGACCTCTCGTTCCGCAGCTGCTCACGCTAACCACGGGATGACTGCGCTACTGAGCTCACATTATCCTTGATGTTGCCTATCTTGCGCATGGACTGCTCAGTTTGTATATTTTGCTTATTTTTTTCGTAGTTCCACACAACTTCTTCCTGTTTTCTCGACTGATCTGTGTTCAGTTTTTCAAGGCCTATCCACTGTGCCAACTTATAACTAAATCTCTGGGGGGGGGTGCGATGGGGAGGTTCCCTTGTAAGTTCAAAAATTTTTGCTGTATTGTTTAAACAACTAAATAAAGTTATATTTGTTTGAGTGTAACTGACAGCCCCCCTTTTGGCCCCTTTCCACA
This sequence comes from Schistocerca americana, assembly GCF_021461395.2. Taxonomy (NCBI): domain Eukaryota; kingdom Metazoa; phylum Arthropoda; class Insecta; order Orthoptera; family Acrididae; genus Schistocerca; species Schistocerca americana. The sequence goes on along the minus strand of NC_060119.1, from coordinate 334,094,056 downwards.
ATTCCAACTACCTGTTCTGTCCTGCGGACAGGGCGTCTTAGGCCGGAAGGATTCGACTCAATTCTCGTTGCCTTTCCTTGGCCCAGAGGATTCTTGGGCCGGAAAGTTCAGCTTTATTTAGCTCTGAGGAGACCGCAGCCGGCCTCTAGCAGGCGTCGAAGGATATTAGTAGGAACAGAGGCTGAGGGACGGGTGGTTTCCGCTCTCGTTACGCTGTCCGCGTGAAGGGACTCGCGAGGCAGAGGCGGACTCGGCGCCGGCACCTGCGCAAGTGGGGCAGCAGGGGATGTGGCGCAGTGGAGCGCCGCAGCGCGCAGCCGTGGACGCGCGCGGCCAGTTCACTGGCAGAACCAGCCCGGGCCCCACGCCGGTGGCACACTTCGCCGCAGAGCCTCGCAGCGACCGGACGTTTCCTGCACGGCCGAGGAGCGCGCACCCATCGCTCGCCATCTCTCCAAAGTATGCTCGCGGGCTGAGGCGGATACCGCACAGTAGTTTCGTGCAAGGGTGCAACACTATCTGTGTCAGCTGAAAATTTACTCACACTAGTTGTCAGTGTTGCCGTACTGGAATAAAAACTAGCTCTCCAACAAAAGGACAGTTTGGCATGAATCGATAAATTGATAACTGAACCGAACAGCGATTGCAGACTGTAACTGTCTTCTCTCTTTCCCCTTTCCCTTTTCAATGCACTGACTGAATAACTGAAGTAAGGTACACCTGTCTTCAAGTTGTAGGTTGATATGAAGACTCCAGTGATTTACTAGACATAATGCTAATGAAGGTACAACGTTCTTGCCTTCCAGACCTGAGAACTGGTTCGTAATGTTATACAAGAACCTACAGTTCAGAGAGAAACAATTAAAATCTCTCAAAAGAGGAAAGGCCGCTGGACCTGATGGGATACCAGTTCGATTTTACACAGAGTACGTGAAGGAACTTGCCTCCCTTCTTGCAGCGGTGTACCGTAGGTCTCTAAAAAAAGCGAGGCGTTCCAAAGGATTGGAAAAGGGCACAGGTCATCCCCGTTTTCAAGAAGGAACGTCGAACAGATATGCAGAACTATAGGACTATATCTCTAACGTCGATCAGTTGTAGAATTTTGGAACACGTATTATGTTCGAGTATAATGACTTTTCTGGAAACTAGGAATCTACTCTGTAGGAATCAGCATGGGTTTCGAAAAAGACTACCGTGTGAAACCCAGCTCGCGCTATTCGTCCACGAGACTCAGAGGGCCATAGACACGGGTTCCCAGGTAGATGCCGTGTTTCTTGACTTCCGCAAGGCGTTCGATACAGTTCCCCACAGTCGTTTAATGAACAAAGTAAGAGCATATGGACTATCAGACCAGTTGTGTGATTGGATTGAAGAGTCCCTAGATAACAGAACGCAACATGTCATTCTCAATGGAGAGAAGTCTTCCGAAGTAAGAGTGTCGTAGGACCGTTGCTATTCACAATATACATAAATTACCATGTGGATGACATCGGAAGTCCACTGAGGCTTTTTGCAGATGATGCTGTGGTATATCGAGAGGTTGTAACAATGGAAAATTGTACTGAAATGCAGGAGGATCTGCAGCGAATTGGCGCATGGTGCAGGGAATGGCAATTGAATCTCAAAGTCGACAAGTGTAATGTGCTGCGAATACATAGAAAGAAAGACCCCATATCATTTAGCTACAATATAGCAAGTCAGCAACTGGAAGCAGTTAATTCCATAAATTATCTGGGAGTACGCATTAGGAGTGATTTAAAATGGAATGATCATATAAAGTTGATCGTCGGTAAAGCAGATGCCAGACTGAGATTCATTGGAAGAATCCTAAGGAAATGCAATCCGAAAACAAAGGAAGTAGGTTACAGTATGCTTGTTCGCCCACTGCTCAGCAGTGTGGGATCCGTGCCAGATAGGGTTGATGGAAGAGATAGAGAAGATCCAACGGAGAGCAGCGCGCTTCGTTACAGGGTCATTTAGTAATCGCGAAAGCGTTACGGAGATGATAGATAAACTCCAGTGGAAGACTCTGCAGGAGAGACGCTCAGTAGCTCGGTACGGAATTTTGTTGAAGTTTCGAGAACATACCTTCACCGAGGAGTCAAGCAGTATATTGCTCCCTCCTACGTATATCTCGCGAAGAGACCATGAGGATAAAATCAGAGAGATTAGAGTCCACACACAGGCATACCGACAATCCTTCTTTCCACGAACAATACGAGACTGGAACAGAAGGGAGAACCGATAGAGGTACTCAAGGTACCCTCTGCCACACACCGTCAGGTGGCTTGCGGAGTATGGATGTAGATGTAGATGTAGATGAAACCCAGGTTTTTTTTTTTTTTTTTTTTTTTTTTGCACATTCACAAGAAATTTTGTTGAGAAACTCAAGTTAATTTCAGGCGAAATGTTAGTACCACTGGGACCAAACCCCTATGAAAATTACGTAACTGTCGTCACTTTCTGCTATTCGATGTGAATGTGACGATGGTTCTTTGAGACGGACGCAGCTTCTCCCTTTTTTCTCATTACAAAGTGCTTCATCATTAATGATTTTGCTGATCTTATTCTTTTAGACCCAAAAGTTGGAGGCAACAATTCCCCAGTATCTTACTCAGTTCTGACGACAACTACTTTTATTTGACAAAAAAAAAAAAAAATTAAACCTATGAAGTTATCCCGTAAAGGCCGGCCGAAGTGGCCGTGCGGTTAAAGGCGCTGCAGTCTGGAACCGCAAGACCGCTACGGTCGCAGGTTCGAATCCTGCCTCGGGCATGGATGTTTGTGATGTCCTTAGGTTAGTTAGGTTTAACTAGTTCTAAGTTCTAGGGGACTAATGACCTCAGCAGTTGAGTCCCATAGTGCTCAGACCCATTTGAACCATTTTTTTATCCCGTAAAAATATGCAAATAGGCAAACGATGGTTTCATCAGATTTGTAATAAACACAGGCTATCAGTTATCTCAGTTGAACTCTTATGTTTGTTTTAAAAGTCTTTTCGTTGATTGCTACAGAGGGATTTATCGGACTTTGAACGACAAACGTTCATTTCGAAAGTTGTTAAGAAAATGGAGATTTATTATTCACTGTCTCCAGCTTCAAGACTGCAGGAAGTGTACCTACTTGGAGTCATTATCTCACGCAATGGAAGACATAGTTGTTGACTTCATCGACCTGACTATGGTGAGCTTCAAAATATGAGCAGAGTCGTCCTTACTAACAGACAAGCTAAATAGGAGTGTCTGGTATATACGAACGATATGTGAGACGTGTTGAATCACAGAGTGAAAATGGCTACGTTTTAATTGCATCGCGACGATGGACATCATTTTATGGTCTCATTGTGCCTTACCAATAACTAAATATTCGAGAATTATAGTATTTCCTGACATGACAGAGATAATACAGCATGGGTTGGTTGGTTGGTTTTGGGGAAGGAGACCAGACAGCGAGGTCATCGGTCTCATCGGATTAGGGAAGGAAGTCGGCCGTGCCCTTTCAAAGGAACCATCCCGGCATTTGCCTTGAGCGATTTAGGGAAATCACGGAAAACCTAAATCAGGATGGCCGAACGCGGGATTGAACCGTCGTCCTCCCGAATGCGAGTCCAGTGTTTAACCACTGCGCCACCTCGCTCATATAGCATGGGTTTGAAGTATTCTCAACGGTATCAACGTATAATTTGTTCATCACACAGGTCGAAATACGAAAGCGCGTTTGGAACATAAAGCGAGCCAGGTGCTACCAGAATCTTCCAACTGAAGCAATGGGCGGCGGTCAAGAGAGTATGTACGTAATTACCTTTCTAAGCGTCTAGAAACTAGTGGAACCCATGTTACGTTGAAATATTGAGCTTTGGCGGACTGAAGAAGGTTCAAATCGTAATGAAATGCCTATGAATATTATCTTCATTTGAAGATAATACCTTCTAGGTGATTAGGCTGCGCCAGTTTCTGTTTACACACCCGACGTTTCGACCCCTCTGCTGGGATATTCAGATTCTTATAGTGTCCCTGGTTAGCCGAATACTATCATTTGATTTACTATAGGAGCTTTAGCTTTTAAAGATTACCATACAAACGGTACTTGTCAAAATAATTCGCCACGAAATAATTCGCCTAAAAGTATTTGGCTCTTCACGTACTAAACACGACATTGTCTGCTTTTACTACTACGTATGTACGTTGCAATTGACTATTGGCAGAGGATAACTGACGCAGTACCATCGATTAAGATTTCTTCACCGTGCCATTCATGTATAAAGTGTAGGATGTTCTTTTGTACTGTACGGGTAAGAGACTGGAAAGGGCATTAGTGATCATTTCGCGATTATAAGATTTATGTCGTACTGAATTTCATGACCACCAGACGTCGTTAGACTAATGTGTTAACTGATGACCAACTACGCTGTGTTCTACTAACTGCGATCATGAGTCACCTAGCTATACATCACTCCTTTAAAGCTTTATGACAGACATAGATCATCGTTCCTTCCTTTTTCCTGATTTTGATGTATTTCCCACAGTAAAGCGTATTGTTCATATTCAACTCTTTTAAAAGTAGTCCTGCATAGTAGTAAAGGACCGTAAAAAGTCACAGTGCAGCAAGCTTCGACGCTGAAAATAATTTCATGTATATACCATAGCAGATAGCAACCAAGAAGCGAATTAATGACATCTCATTTGTTTCCGACTATGGCATCCAATGTTCTAAATATGTTTCTCTTTTAATCCAGTCTTTACTTCAGTACTAACTGGATTTTGCTGGAAGAAATTTCTAGTGTCCGCATCAAAGGAGACACTCAGTTGAACAGATTTACAGAAGCCACTGACAATTTAAACCAGAAAGGCAGACGTTGAATTGAATCAAACCCATCCTGAATTTGAGTTCAGTGCCTCTACCACAGTCCATCTTCACTCGATATCTTTGTTTTCTCACGGAGACCGAAAATAAAGTTTTTGACAAAAATCACAGACTCTCTGTCATCGTCACCTCTCTCAACATAATAAACACTGAAACTGTCTTGTCTTTCCAATTTAAGAATTATACAACACTCTTGCCTCAGGCACATTTAAACATCACCTTTTCATACAAAAACTGATGTCACCTGGGAACAAATTTAACGTTAAAAGTTCAAGTAAGAGTCATGGCGGTAGAATCAAGTAAGAGCAGGAACATGATAGATATAAAAGGAACATTAGAAATTTTTGTCGTTTAAAAGTTTTTTTCATGTGCCAGTACTAAAAGTAAAAACACAGATTCTTCTGGTTTATCATATAATGCGGAGATGACTTTTGTTATCCTCTTCTTGTTGCAAATAATCAAGGCAGTTACATATCTGCCAAAAGTGCTTTATTTCAACGCATATTCTATTATATCCAACGCACATTCCTCAACTGATAATACTGACTTAATTCAACAGAGCAACATTAAAGGTAAACTTTCGTAGGGAAAACATTGTTTCTCCACTCTATAATTTACCGAGCGTTGTTTCTTTTGTCTAGTTACCTTGTAACTACAGTTTCTTCCTTTATGGAAAGTTAAAAATGTTAATATTAATTACACACTTGGATTAAACTGTACAAAAATGTATTTTGATTAAAATAGTGGACACTGACTATTACATTGGTCCCTTCCTGAGAGATTTCACATTTGAAAGGCAAAGATTTTTCTAGTAATAAATCTCACAATATGAAGTATGTCCGGAATCATACATAATTAGATGCTTTTCAGTAATTACTACTGGAATAATTACTTTAGGAAAGCTAGAAAATTTTTAACGAGAGAGTGCTAACCTTGTATCACTTTGGTCAATAGGAGAACAACAGCTGGACACTGGAGTGTTTTACTGAACTGTTCTGACTTATACATAATAGTTGTGTCATTAGTTACAATTAAAATATAAATAACTTAAATTATAAACGATAAATTATGTTCATATAAATAGGAGCATTGTAATGATTTACATATAATGCGTGTAAAAAATGACGTGTCATAGTGGCATGAATAACATCAAATGAGATGAAAAAATCTTAAAGAGGAAGCGCAGAGAATTCAAGCGCATACAAAGATTGATGTACTTTCGTATTTTTTTCTTTTTTTGGAAAAATAACAGAAGTTCTTTTTTCTCGGAGATTAAAACAAAAGAAAGAATGAACTCTGACAACACGTAACAGCAGCGCTGTATAGAACTACTATTAAGAGTCTGCAATATTGACTTACTGAATATCTCGCTTTTCTAACTAAAAGTAGAAAAGGTGTCAATGACACACAATTACGAATCATTCTGAAAAATGAGGTTGTGCTTAATTTTAGGATAGTCTTAAATTAAATGACTGATCTGCCGTTAAGTCATTTTAAAGTCCATTAAAATGGCCTAACTGCAGGTAAAATGCTAAGACTCTTTCAAAAGGTAGGGCAGTTGCAACAGGTCAGTTCAGTCTTTTCAGCCCTAGGCCGAAAGGATTTCGAGTCTCACGACTGTAATCCTTTCAAGGAAGTCACGTTTCCGAAATGCTGGCGAGATACCTCCCGTGCTGTCCGAGCAGCACACTTTCACGTTTCCCACACATCTCACTTCCCTATGAGTTCGTAAGGGCTATTGCTGCCACCTCAACGTCGTAACTGAAATCTACGTTGAGTTACTCACTTCCTTCTAAGCTGCCAATGTGTTTCTTTTACAGTGAACTAAACTGGAGCTACAAATTGCTATGTACCCTGAGTTATTTAAAGAAAAAAAAACGCTGTATTTGTGGACACACCGCTAAATATCCCAAGAATTTTGCTTGCCCTGACCCTAACACTATGTACCGTACGGACGGGAGCCCAAAAACTTGTTACCAAAGAAAGAAGTGAGTACTCAGCACAGAAAACCATCGCGAAACAGGTGAACACAATCCATCGCACTTGTGGTCGTCGTTGTAGTAGCTGCCTTACGGCGAAAGTGTTTTATTTTTATCCAGCAGAATCTTCAGTAGAGCACTCTCTTCTTGACGTCATGTGTTCTTGAATTGCTGTAAAGTGCTCATTGCCAAACTCAATGAGACTTTTAGTACGAAACAGACGAGACTGACGATGGTCCATTGTGTGAGGTGTAAACTGGTCTGCAGATGGCTCGTCTTACAGCTACGACGTTGCCGGTTTCCAGTGATGGACAGCGCGGTCGATTTACGCCCACAACGGCGCTGCCCCACTTGCTCACTGCATCAGAACCGGTGAGGTGGGCCAGCGGGTGGCGGAGACGTGGCGGCAGCGGGGCTGCGGTTACGTTTAGTAGCAGGCTGGAAGAGCTCAGTTGGGACAGGGGCCCGCGGCGACCTTGACGAATTCCGCGGCGTGCTCGAAGGGTCCCGCAGGTGCGGAGGGCCGGTGCAGGAAGGCGGACACGGAGGGCACGAAGCCCAGGCCTGACGATCCGGCGCCGGCGCCCTTGCGGTCGATGGCGCGCACGCGCACGAACAGGAAGGCGGCGACCAGCGAGGCGACCACGAGCAGCAGCAGCAGCATCACCAGGCCGCCCACGAAGCTGGGCACCGACATGCAGATGTGCTCGCCGTCGGCCGCGCGCGGCGCCGCCTGGATCACCACCGTCTCGTTGGCTGTGGAGCCCGAGCCGCCCAGAGCGAAGTTCACGTCTCCCGGAGCCACAACCTGAAATAGAGAACAAAATTACTGCCCAGATCACATCTTAAATATATTCATCACCATCGTCACCATCAACGGCCTTGCCGCAGTGGTTACACCGGTTCCCGTGAGATCACCGAAGTTAAGAGCTGTCGAGCGTGGTCGGCACTTGGATGGGTGACCATCCTGGCCGCCATGCGCTGTTGCCATTTTTCGGGGTACACTCAGCCTCGTGATTCCAATTGAGGAGCTACTCGACCGAATAGTAGCGACTTCGGTCAAGAATACCATCATAACGACTGGGAGAGCGGTGTGCTGGCCCCACGCCCTTCCTATCGGCATTCTCCGCTGAGGATGACACGACGGTCGGGTGGTCCCGGTAGGCCAGTCGTGGCCTGAAGACGGAGTGCTTTATCATCATCACCATGACCATTATCACGAAGTGGTAGGCCGTTCGGTCTGTTCCGTCTCCTTCGAAACTGATCAGGTCTTCTATTGATTAGTGTTGGTTAAGATCTTTTGGTACTGGCTTTATATCGTTTTACTTTTTAGTGATTCTTGCATATTGCATATGCTTTACGTGTCCTTTCCATCTTATCTGATACTGTTTTATTTTTGTCAGTTATGTTTTACATGTTCACCTCAGCCGGAATTTCGTCAGAAACTCATCAGACACTTAACTACTTTGAATTAACAGTATGCTCAGACCACTGGCGGCTAGTTATCATGTCCTAATGTGCTACAGCACACTGCGAATACTGTGCTAAAGTTATGCCATTTCTCTTCGGTTGCGAGCTGGTAATTGAACTAAGGTTACGCTGTTTCTGTTCGAACGCGTTCCGGTAGGCAAATAAAGCGGACGAAAACATGTTTTGTAGCGTTCTCTCCACGATAAGTTTTCTGCTACACACATGTTCTGATGTGACGTCATCCATGCTGGCTCTAAGGGCTTGCGTAAAGTATTGTGGAAGCAATATGGCGAATTCTGTAGATGACCTGCTGAAGAGGTCCTTTCCAGTAGAGCTTTGGAGGAGAATGTGAGAGTTAAAGAGTTAGGTTGATCTACTCTAAATCTGACAGGGGAAAGGCGTGGGACGGGGCTCACTGATTTGGCTCAATTTATGTGAGCAGGAACAAGTAGATGTCCTTTTCAAGGTGTTTTAATATTTAGCCTGAGTGAGCCACAGCAAAAGTGAAACGCTCTCTAAGGATTTACAAGTAGAGTATGGTGGATTCTTGAGCAGTACTTCATGTACTGGCACCGTGGTGCAGTGGTCAATTTCACTAGCAGACAGTTTGTCGGCTCAGATTCTATTCTCACTGATACAATTTTTTTTCATCTTTTTTATTCCTCACAGTGTTAAACTAGTAATTACAAAATTATTCTGTATAAGATAACTTTTTTTATCTTTAAATTCAGTTTTATCTTTTTAGCAAATACATATTTTATTATTCCCGTGTACTTTCACAGTGTGTGTAACATAAAGCCTTTGAGATCTTTAGTTTTTTTTTTTTGTCATGCGAAGCTGGGACACGTTTTGTAAATGTTGATCACAGTGGGTAATGGTGTTCATTAAACCGATAACTGCACAGTATTTGAATAGTGCACATGAAAGATTACGAAATTTAGGAAGATACAACAGAAATATTCAATGGAAGTGTTGCTTAGAACCATTCATCACGTAAGTTTTTATGAAATTACGTATTACTTGATCATTATCCGCATAATTCCGCAAACTAAAAATGTTTTCTATATACATAATGAACTCTAAACAAATTAAATTAATGATTCTGTAGCACCAAATAGCTAACGACTACAAAGCGAGGCCTCAGTATGAAAGCTTGTAAGAAGCAGCTGACAATGGAATTTAAAAAAAAAATATCAGAAACTGTTAACGGCTAAAAGTAAATGTAAACACATTTTTTTTTATTTTGTAAATAGAACCATCTACACCATTCAATATATTTCTGTATTTATAACGACTTTTCGGCCACTGCCATCATCAGATCAAAACTTAGCATCTGTAAAACAATGTTCAGCGTCAGTCAATAAGACCTATGCCTAAGTGGGACGTCAGCCATAGTAAAAGAGCCCACTTAGCAGTTGATTTTATTGATATAAAATGAAATTGTTTTACAAGTTCTAAGTTTTGATCTGATGACGGTAACAGCCGAAAGAAAGTTACAAATACAGAAATACAATGAGATGACAAAAATCATCGGATTGAGATATGCACATATACCTATGACGGTAATATCGCGCACACAAGGTATAAAAGCGCAGTTCATTAGCGGAGCTGTCATGTCTACTAAGGTGATTCATGTGAAATTGTTACCGGCGTAATTGTGGCCGCACAATGGGAATTAAGACGTCGATCGCTCAATGGCAGCTGGAGCCAGATGTATGGGATATTCCATTTTGAAAATCGTTGGGGAATTCAGTATTCGGAGGTGCACAGTGTCAAGAGTGTGCCGAGAGTTTCAGGCATTACTTCTCACCATGAACAACACATTGGCCGATGGCCATCACTTAACGGACGAGAGCAGAGGCGTTTGCTTGGAGTTAGTGTAACAAACAAGCAACACCGCATGAAATAACCGCTTGATATAAATTTGGGACGTTGGACGAAAGCGCCCGTGAGGACGATGGGGCGAATTTTGGCGTTAATGGATTATGGCAGCAGACGACAGACACGAATGCCTCTGCCAACAGCACGACATCACCTGCAGCTCCTCTCCTGAAATCGTGACTGTATCGGTTGGACTATAGACGAACGGAAAAACTTGGTCTGTTCAGATGAGTCCCGATTTCAGTTGGTAAGAGCTGATGGTACGTTTCGAGGGTGGTGCAGACCCCACGGAGCCAAGTTGTCAACAAGTCACTGTATGAACTGGTAGTGGCTCCATAATGGTGTGCTCCGTGTTTGGCCATTCATGAACTTCACGTTTGCAAATAACGATAGAATTTTTATGGATGACAATGCGCCATGACACTGGCCACAATTGTTCGCGACTGATTTGAAGAACATTGTGGACAGTTCGAGCGAATGATTTGGGCACCTATCGAACATTTATTGTAAAATCTAGAAATCATTCCGTGCATAAATCCGGCACGGGAAACATTGTCGCAATTATAGATGGGTATAGATTGAGTATTTGTGTAGGGGACTTCCAACGACTTGTTAAGTCCACGCCCTGCGCCTTGTCGGGGTGCTGCACAACTCCGGGAAAAAGAAGGTCCGATACCATATTAGGAGGGATTGCATGAACGGTTGACACCTCAATGTATATTAAATGATTAGAGTATCCAGAATGATCACAGACTCATTAATCATTTCACTGCCAATTTTTTCGGACTGAAAGATATTTGTGTGATTATTGTAATTAATGTCGTAGACAGAAGTAACAGTAGGAAATAAATATTCCCCACCGTTTTGTTTCGCGATACGGGGAGGGGCTGGACTTACATGAGCATTCGTAAGTGCCGCGCAGGGTTTCAAAAGTTGATCGTGCAATAATTAGAAGACATACAGAACACTGACACACATCTTTCCAAGGTTTTAAATCAAATTGCAGGCGCGCAGTATAGGCTCCATTTGTGACGTCGCAAAAGTCAATAACTGCGAGACTTTCACTGACACGAATTGTTCGGGTGGACGTGACAGCAGCCCGCTTTGCAAATCTGTTCATTGGGTTGCCTATTGCAGGCGCCAACTAATTCGACGCGACAATTCGGAGCGTAGTAGGTGTTTACAGTGAAACTTGAAGACGGCACAACCTGCAGGTGTAAGCTGTAATTGTAAGACTTCTGCAAACCATTAGTAAGGGTTGGGTTGGGTTGTTTGGGGGAAGAGACCAAACAGCGAGGTCATCGGTCTCATCGGATTAGGGAAGGATGGGGAAGGAAGCCGGCCGCGCCCTTTCGAAGGACCATCCCGGCATTTGCCTGGAGCGATTTAGGGAAATCACGAAAAACCTAAATCAGGATGGTCGGACGCGGGATTGAACCGTCGTCCTCCCGAATCGTTTACATCGTACTTGTAAGTGGTTGCTGTGTTCAAGTCATAATCCTTTTAAATATGGGTGACACTGGTCGGAGGCAAGTATGTGGGGGGGGGGGGGGGGGGGGGGCGAGCGCACCTGTATGACGCGGCTGGTGTTGACGTCGAGCTCCTGGGTGGCGGCCCTGCGGCGACGCGCGCCGTGCAGCAGTTCCAGCTCGACGGAGCGCGGCCGGCCTCCGAGGGTGGCCAGGTTGCCTTCCAGCTCGTCGACGACGCTGCCCCCGGTGCCCTTCCTCTTGACGGTGGTGTAGGCGTTCTGGTAGCCGGGCGGCGGCGGCGGCGGCAGGTGCACCTCGTTGTCGTTGGGCGCGGGCGACGACGGCGGCTGCTGGTTTCCGCCCGAATTGGGCTGCTGGTTGCCCGTGGTGGCCGGGTTGGACGTGGAGGAGGCGGGCGCGCCCTGCTGGGCCGACGCCTGCGGCTGCGGCGCGGGCACCACGTCGGGCTTGGGCTCCGAGAAGGCGCCGGCTGGGCCGGAGGGGTGGCGCGGGTCCGGGAAGGCGGCGGCGGGCAGCCCGTACTCGCCCAGCGACGGCGGCAGCGGCGGCGGCGGGCCGTACTCGGCGCCCGGCAGCGGCAGCGGCGCGCCGTACTCGGCGCCCAGCGACGGCGGGCCGTACTCTCCAGACAGGCCTCCGCCGCACTTGGGCTCGGGGCAGTTGTAGCGGCACACCTGCGGAACAACAGCGTGTACATTCAGACTTCCTGAAAGTCGAGTGAAGCCGAGTAAACATACAGCTCTTGGAAAAACAGAAGCAACCATACCAGTATTGTGCACGTGTGGTCGTCTCATGTCTTAAAACGTCCTTGTCTCTCTTGGTACAGACATTCCTCATGGTTACACGATACACTAAAATTCTGTACACTATCTGATGAAAAGTATCCCGGACACATATTAGTGGACATTAATTTTTAGTGGTCCATCCTTCAACTTTAAGACGGTTCGAACACTTATGGGCTCGCCTTCAGTGAGGTACCTGAATGCCTGTGGAAGAATGGCAGCCCACTCCTCAAGAGCCGAAGCCAGTGATGTTGGGAGCTGGGATCTGAGGCGGAATCTAACTCATCCGAAAGGTGTTCCATCTGATTCTGGTAGTGACTCCGGACAGGTCAGTCCATTTCAGTGATGGTATTGCCCAGAAGCTACTGGCTTAATGTTCGCAAGTGTGTGAATTCCTAAGGGACCAAACTGCTGAGGTCAGCCGCGCGGGATTAGCCGAGCGGTCTTGGGCACTGTAGTCATGGACTGTGCGGCTGGTTCCGGCGGAGGTTCGAGTCCTCCCTCGGGCATGGGTGTGTGTATTTGTCCTTAGGATAATTTAAGTTAATTAGTGTGTAAGCTTAGGGACTGATGACCTTAGCAGTTAAGTCCCATAGGATTTCACACACATTTGAACATTTTTTTGCTGAGGTCAACGTTCCCTAGACTTGCACACTACTTAAACTGACTTAAACTAACTTATACTTAGAACAAAACAAACACCCATGCCCGAGGGAGGTGATGATGATGATGTTTGGTTTTTGGGCGATCAACCGGGCGGTCATCAGCCCCCATACAAATTCCCAATCTATACACCGTCCAATTTAGCCACTTACACAAATTATGATGGAATGATGACAACAGAAACACCCAGACCCCGGGCAGAGAAAAATCCCAAACCCGGCCGGGAATCGAACCCGGGACCCCGACCCGAAGGAGGACTCGAACCTCCGGCGGGAGGTGCCGCGCAATCCGTGACATAGTGCCACAAACCGCACGGTCACTCCGCGCGGCCGCCACTGGCTTACAGATGCTGTTTTATGACGTGGTGCCTTGTCATTCTCTTTCAAACAGTTATCGTTTCTGAACTGTTTTTTCTGTTGGTTACAGTACACAGTGCTGTAAAATGGGTTCATATCCTTCCGCATTTAGTGTATTTGGGAACACAACTTAACCACGAAAACACATTCATACGATAACGTCACCTCCCCTGTACTCCCTTGTTAACAGTACACGTGCTGTCAGGTCAAGCTCTCCAGGCATTCGCCAGACCCAAACGCTTCCATCAGATTGCCACAGGGTTAGCTTAATTCACCACTCCAAATCACTCGTTTCAAGTCATTCTCTGTTAAGTAACGTCGCTCTGTGCACCACCTCAGGCGTTGCTAAGCAACGTATGAGGAACTGCTCGGCCAGTGTACCCCAATCTTTTGAACTCCGTGGGCACAGTCTTTCTGCTAGCTGGACTGCTGATGGCGCTTTGGAATTCACGAGTGATTCCACTGATCTAATGCGATTTATTACAACCACCCTGGACTGACCCTCTCCGTCAGTACATGAGGTCTGTTTAGTCTTGATTTAGCTGTGGTTATTCATTCGCGTTTCCAGTTCATAGTCACATCACCAACTGTCGACGTGGGCAGCTTTAAGCATTGTAATGTCTCTCATTGATTTGTTACTCAGGTGGCATCCAGTGACTAGTCTCCATTTGAAGCCACTAAGCTATCCTGTTTGTGTTGTTGCTGCTTCTCTTCTGACAACACTTCTCACCTTCTTTTATAGTGGCGAGTTCGGCTCAGGTCACATCTAGTGGTGAATTCCGCATTGCATAAGGGTGCCCGAATAGTTTTGGTCAGATAGTATGTACAGGACGTCCCGTTTATACTGCCATTCCGAATAGCAAAACCCTTTTGTCGAAAAGCAAAATCAAAAATGTATCAGCATTTGTTGTTTACCTACAAGGCACATTAACCAGCATGATTGCCTTTCTCGTAACTTTGTTTGTAATGAATATCTGAAGAGCAGTACGTATTTTTAAACAGCACCCTATTTTTTTCGGTAATGCACTTCCTCTCCTGAAAACGTGTTCAGAAACGTATTACAATGTATCATTCACGTAAACACGAAATCATTAAATACGTAACACAAAATTTCATTTGACTGTCCTGCACTAGCACACACTTCACCGTCCGCGGTGATGTAACTTGTTCAGTTGCTGGAGTCCACAGTAAACATCGGGAAACGAAGAAGTTGCAGCCCAGTCATTCAGTCAACCTTCAGTTGAAGCTTTGTATGAGTACAGCGTACGCCAACGAAGAGAAAATGCAAATACTATATACATAAAATTACTGCACTAATGTTCTATGTATGCAGACTGCAGCGGCGAATGAAAATTTGTACCAAGGTCAGAATTCGATCCCGGGTCTCCTGCTCACTAGGCGGATGCGCTAAGCACTACGCCACCCTGGCACAGTGGATTTGCAAAACTGCACAGACTATCCTAGCACGACTCCCTCCTCAGTCCAAATTCCCATTCACTCTTCAGCCCACTTGGTATTTCTTCTAAACTCGATCATCATTGCAGAACTCTCCAACTGTACTGCAAAAGCACCTCAGCATCAAACTAAGTGGGGGATACTGCTGGAAACCCAGGCATAGCTGCTTTGATCAAATGAAGCTGTATGGTTCCAGAGACATTTTCAACTCCCAGTTTGGACTGAGCAGGGAAGTATGCTAGGATAGTCCGTGCAGTTGTGTAATGCCACTGTGCCAGGGTGGCGTAGTGGTTAACATATCTAGTGAGCAGGTTACCCGGGTTCGAATAACGACCTTGGTACAAGGTATATTGAGCGAGGGGAAAATAACTGGCTGAACGCCTCTCTACATGCCATAATCTCCCGTATCTTATCCTCATGATCCCGGCCCAGATGTCTGGTGTTCGCACTGGCGCTGCCCGAATAAAGGTTCACTGAATTTTTTTACCAACAGGGTTGGGCGAGAACTACGTCTTCTTCTTCTTCTTCTTCTTCTTCTTCCATTTAAGCTCCCCGAGTTATCTACGCTCAGTGTATGAACAGATTTGTTTTGCACAGATGTCGCCACAATTTTGTCTCTAAAAGTGTTCCCATACCTCGGCAATGTCATTCTAAAAACACCGAAAAAACTTTAGCGTAAAAGTGTTACCCAGAGAGGGCTCGTTTGTGTTATCGGAAGAAAATATTTTGCTTGCGTCGTTTATGCGCATGTGCACATGTAATGTTCAGAGAATCAGTAGTAATAACCCTACAAAAGTAACATGTTATTATAGGTATATTCGATTAAACTTGCAACAGATTTTGAAAAAGTCGGTCCTGAGGTTCATTACATGCTTGATACCTTCGCAAGAATGACCGTCCTACATAGCAGAATATGGAAATTTGTGGTAAGTTCCTATGGGACCAAACTGCTGAGGTCACTGGTCCCTGGGGTTACTCACTATTTAATACGAGTATAATGTAAACGTCCCGAGGGAGAACTCGAACCTCCGACGGGCGGAGGGGGAGGGGTGGGGGGAACCGCTCGAATCGTGCCAAGGTGCCTGAGGCCGCACGGCCACCCCCCGTGGCAATCGAGTATGTCACGATAGTGTTTCACATTGCAAAACGTGACACTGATTCAGGAAATAATCCTAGCCGTCGTGACAATTAAGTTAATGCATACTGAGCTCTTGAGATACCTCAATAAGTATCGAAGCTTGTTAAAACAAACGAACGCGCTGATCACACTACTGGTCATGTCCAATCTATTCTACATGGTCGAATTCGCCACTTATCTGCGCCACCTCATCGATGTTACATCGTTCTGTGAACAGAGGTTTCGGTACACAACAAGCAGTACTGAGTCCAGTACTGCCTAATGTCTGTTTTTAACTTTTTTGCTTAATTTCCGAAATAGTTATGCTATTTTTGGGACACAAGCTTTAAAAAGACACCCCAAGGATCTGAAGAATCACAAAATAAATGTAAATAGACCCCAAACTCATGAATGAAATGACATAAGCTGTATTCTCTTTAAAGGAAATACTCTCGAAATTACGTATAATTGGAACTTATTTCACTGAAAACAAGGCAATACAAACACAGCATTTCATCCTTAAGAAGAGTATGTTTCTGTTGCTTACTATTCTTAGGACGGGCACTTTCTTTGACACAAAATAATTTTACAAGAAGTCTAAAGATTTATTCATTGTTGCCGTCCACTCGAGTATACATTTTACGAATATTTGTTTAATATAATTACCTCTTCTTCAAAAGACAGCTATACTGAAAAATTGTGCCGATTGTGGCTATAATGTAACAGCAGTTGTTGGACAGGTTCGTCTTGAGTTCGTTTCTCTTCATCTACAGTAACGGTGGCTTATCTGAACACTAAATGATGTAGGTATTTTACGCATTCATAAGCTGTATTTTTTCCACAAAACGCCGTGTTATTATGTAAATATATGAGGTCTTTCTGCAATTCATCGTAGCTTCTGCTGTTTGCTATTTATTTCTTATTCTTACAAAGTAACGCTATTCTTCAGCAATCGTCTGTACGTAACAATAAAATGGAAACTAAACAATACTGTAATGTGCTCATTCATATCGCTTGTGACCTTTTGGTTGTCCATAGCATGAAAATGCCATATCTTCTATCTGTTATTTGTGTAATTTATTATACTACATATGTACAAATGCTCTTTTTTGTGCAAACTACGTTACGAATCGAAATAAATGGTACTATCTGCATTCAACAGTGTAGCTTATTCACTGTTTGGCGCGCTTCTATCGCAGTGTAAAATAAAAATGAGCAAGAGTGTCGCAACTGTATTCGTTACACCGTGGATCGCCTATAAATGTCCAGTTGTTAAATATTTCGTTACATGTCACTGTAACTCTGTATGGCTACATATTATAGCGTTTACAGCTGTCGAAAGCGACTGAAGTGCCATCAGATACTGCCGTATTACCCACCTGTATGACGCACTGGAAGTGCACGTTCATGGAGTCTGGGAACTTGAAGGCCTGGAAGTAGGCGAAGGAGACGACAGAGGCGGACGGGCCGAAGTTCTTGATTTTCTGGAAGCGCGACATGATCTTGGGCCTGACGACGCAGCCGTACTGATCCACCAGCTGGATGGGCGCGCGTTTGCCGTCGTGGGCCACGCAGTTGCGCACCAGCATGTCGAACTTGTTCTCGTCGTCCTTGATGGCCAGCACCATGGTCATGGTCTGGCCGATCTTGACGATACCAGACACCTCTGATGCCCATGGGCCCTTTCCTACCTGGATCTGCATCCAGCACTGCAGATTGTCGCCCAGGAAGTTGGCTGTCACGGCGTGCAGCATATCAACCTGCAAAGACCAGAAAACAATAAAAATCTATCCTACTATATAAAGACAAGGTGTTGTTTAACACTGTTACCAAAAACCTCGAAAAATGTTTGACCGATTTACTTCAAATTTTTACATGATCTTCTAATAAACACTCATATGGACACAGGCTACACATATATTTTTTAAGGAACATTGTGCAAGTTTTCTGTTAGAACATACTGCGAAAAAGAAAATGTTGTACTGTGCTATGAAAAGGTGCCATTTCGTTTGTTTCTCATAGTTTTAACCACCACAGCAGGGCATTTAAACCATTAGACAGATTGAAACTTCCTGGCAGATTAAAACTGTGTGCCCAACCGAGACTCGAACTCGGGACCTTTGCCTTTCGCGGGCAAGTGCTCTACCATCTGAGCTACCGAAGCACGACTCACGCCCGGTCCTCACAGCTTTACTTCTGCCAGTATCTCGTCTCCTACCTTCCAAACTTTTCAGAAGCTCTCCTGCGAACCTTGCAGAACTAGCACTCCTGAAAGAAAGGATATTGCGGAGACATGGCCTAGCCACAGCCTGGGGAATGTTTCCAGAATGTGATTTTCACTCTGCAGCGGAGTGTGCGCTGATATGAAACTTCCTGGCAGACTAAAACTGTGTGCCCGACCGAGACTCGAACTCGGGACCTTTGCCTTTCGCAGGCAAGTGCTCTACCAACTGAGCTACCCAAGCACGACTCACGCCCGTGCACAGTTCCTTCCCGGAAAAGGTGTTCTGAGAATGGTGATTCCAATCGGGACGGAAAGCTTAAGAAGACTACGCATGTTCCAAGAGTTACTCCACATTCTACTGCGAATGTGCGATTTGCTGCAAGATATACCGATGAACAGCTTGAGAAGACTGCCGAACTGACCTGGAAGGGCCTGAAGGTGACGGCCTTCTCGTAGAAGTCGTACCACGTGCAGCGCAGCTTGCGCGCCTGGTCCCACACCTCCTGTACGTAAGGGTCGTACTGGATGATGATGGTGTTCTCGACGTAGCTGCCGCTGGGCGTCGGCCCACCGTAGCCGCCGCCGCCGTGGTTCGCCGACGAGGACATGCCGCAGCTGTTGAGGAAGATCTCGAACGTGGCGCTCAGGTGGCCGGTGCCCGGCTTGAGGTGAACGCAGTGAGGGTCGCTGTAGAAACCTGCGTAGCAACACAAAGTCCATCACTTAACGCCTTTTGCGTGGTATACGCCCAACGAACATGGGGTTTTCAGTTTATTTTGTCGGTCTTTAAAGGGTCAGTTCGTTCTGAACACAGCTGCTCCGTACAGGGCTATTACAAATGATTGAAGCGATTTCATAAATTCACTGTAGCTCCATTCATTGACATATGGTCACGACACACTACAGATACGTAGAAAAACTAGTTTTGTTTGGCTGAAGCCGCACTTCAGGTTTCTGCCGCCAGAGCGCTCGAGAGCGCAGTGAGACAAAATGGCGACAGGAGCCGAGAAAGCGTATGTCGTGCTTGAAATGCACTCAAATCTGTCAGTCATAACAGTGCAACGACACTTCAGGACGAAGTTCAACAAAGGTCCACCAACTGCTGACTTCATTCGGCGATGGTATGCGCAGTTTAAAGCTTCTGGATGCCTCTGTAAGGGGAAATAAACGGGTCGGCCTGCAGTGAGCGAAGAAACGGTTGAACGCGTGCGGGCAAGTTTCACGCGTAGCCCGCGGAAGTCGACGAATAAAGCAAGCAGGGAGCTAAACGTACCACAGCCGACGGTTTGGAAAATCTTACGGAAAAGGCTAAAGCAGAAGCATTACCGTTTACAATTGCTACAAGCCCTGACACCCGAGGACAAAGTCAAACGCTTTGAATTTTCGGCGCGGTTGCAACAGCTCATGGGAGAGGATGCGTTCAGTGCGAAACTTGTTTTCAGTGATGAAGCAACATTTTTTTCTTAATGGTGAAGTGAACAGACACAATGTGCGAATCTGGGCGGTAGAGAATCCTCACGCATTCGTGCAGCAAATTCGCAATTCACCAAAAGTTAACGTGTTTTGTGCAATCTCACGGTTTAAAGTTTGCGGCCCCTTTTTCCTCTGCGAAAAAAACGTTACAGGACACGTGTATCTGGACATGCTGGAAAATTGGTTCATGCCACAACTGGAGACCGACAGCGCCGACTTCATCTTTCAACAGGATGGTGCTCCACCGCACTTCCATTATGATGTTCGGCATTTCTTAAACAGGAGATTGGAAAACCGATGGATCGGTCGTGGTGGAGATCATGATCAGCAATTCATGTCATGGCCTCCACGTTCTCCCAACTTAACCGCATGCGATTTCTTTCTGTGGGGTTATGTGAAAGACCCAGTGTTTAAACCTCCTCTACCAAGAAACGTGCCAGAACTGCGAGCTCGCATCAACGATGCTTTCGAACTCATTGATGGGGACATGCTGCGCCGAGTGTGGGAGGAACTTGATTATCGGCTTGATGTCTCCCGAATCACTAAAGGGGAACATACCGAACATTTGTGAATGCCTAAAAAAACTTTTTGAGTTTTTGTATGTGTGTGCAAAGCATTGTGAAAATATCTCAAATAATAAAGTTATTGTAGAGCTGTGAAATCGCTTCAATCATTTGTAATAACCCTGTATAAAGCAGTTAATGTCTGTTCTTGACTGTGTTTCTAATGCATCCGCCGTTCGTTAGTAGGCAACAAATCGAGATATTTCTCTCTTCACTAGGCACGCAGGCGTTGACAACACGAGGCTTACAATAAGAGTGATTGCTGTACTTTGTGTCGTCTGCCCACAGTATAAAAGGGTCGAGTGCTTCGACTATCTTGTGATCTGGAAAATGAGAACATGGAATAAGTTGTTTGCGGTGCCACGTAATGTGTGTGTGTGTGTGTGTGTGTGTGTGTGTGTGTGTGTGTGTGTGCAAGGACATTTGAATTCATATTTACCGTTTGTCTTTTTATTTTACCTGCACTTGTCTGGATTATGAAATACTGCTTGGTTTCTAAAAAGAGGTTCCTCACGCTTCATTATAAGTTACATTAAAAACATTTGCACTCATCTAGCATTTTATTTCTAAATATTGGTTGACTACGTGGCCGCTCTTTCCGAGCTGTGTGGTGGAGTGGATTAACATTCAGTCGGAAACGGGGTTCAGTTTTCCAGCCAATTATCATGATTTATACTTTCCGTGATTTACGTGAACTTTTTACGACGAATGGCAAAATAGTTCCTCTGCAGTACCTCAGCTGATTTCACTTTCTTCTCTTGCTCTTCTTTAATCAGATTTTCCTTCCTGTTCCTAACGACCCAGGCATCTATGTGACGTTCAACGCTAATCTAATATTTATTGTTTTAAAAACCACTATTCTCTTTGTATACAACTAGATTTTTGTCTCATGTCAACGAAATAACTCTACACTAAATACTAAACAATAGAATCCAGTAAATACGTTTCCTGTTCGCCACTGTGGTAGAAGCGATAAGGAACTCGGCTTCTTATAAATTCTAAGTACTAAATCAGTCACCTTTCTTTCGGCTTAATGTACTTTGCTCTTAAATATCTGCCGATATCAATAAGACAGACAGTTCATGCAGTGAGAAACGAAACGACCTCATAAACAAATGAAGATTTATAGATTCTATTTTCCACACACAGTAGAAGTCTTCTATGAAATTTGTGTACCGTATGTGGATTAACCAAATGAGATCTAAGTGTGGACTAAAACTTCCAGTTCCCCTTTCTATCTATTAGTTGCAGGTCAAGCTAGCGAAAGGCAGCATCCATCATTACCAGTTGCGTGTGCTATTGAATGTAGCTCCATACGCGATCGACTGTCGGAAAATGTTCAAATGTGTGTGAAATCATATGGGACTTAACTGCTAAGGTCATCAGTCCCTAAGCTTACACACTACTTAACCTAAATTATCCTAAGGACAAACACACACACCCATGCCCGAGGGACGACTCGAACCTCCGCCGGGACCAGCTGCACAGTCCATGACTGCAGCGCCCTAGAGCGCGACTGTCGGAGAACCAGGGCTTAGTCATTTATTTGAATGTGAAATGTCAGCACCTTCAAACTGATATGAACCTCTTCAGTACTTGATTATTATATTTACTTGTTTCACTCACGTCCTAAGTAGAATTACAGTGTGAAACGAACGTGACATTTTCGGAATGTTCCTAACTCACGGATTGATAATCACCTCTATTATTGTAAAACCGTGTCCAGAATAAAATTTCAGTACATATTGTTGCTTGGTAGTTAATTGTATCTATGTTGCCTACAGATCGAAATGTTCAGGGTTCAATCCTCGATTGTTGGTTGTATTTTATCTGTCATTTATCGCTTCTTTCGTGTCGGGCAGTGATCTGTGTTTGTGCAAATGACAAGTTGCACCGTGCATGAACCTGTACGTCACCTTTTGCAACCGGACAGATAAGTCGGTTTAAAGATAGGAGAAAGGCATGAGTATACCATCTCCAAGAGAGCCATACCTAGTAAAGCACTGATGTATTGATACCAACCTATCAGTTCAAATGGCTTTGTTGTTGCTCTAAATTTCGATATACTTTGCTTAAGATGTCAATTTCCGTTTAGTTCTTTTTAAGTACTTTCATAAAATGCACTTTTACATTAGGATTACAGCCGTTTTGATATTTTTTTTTTTTTTTTTTTTTTTTTTTTTTTTTTTTTTTTTTGAGTTTTGCTTATTGCATCAGAGAATTTATAAAAGTTGTCATCACGATTCTGGCAGAGTCGCGCAGTGGTAGCTCCCTCTCCACATATGGTTTGGCGCCAGTTCTCGACCGACACGTAGCCTATAATCGGACATAGTTTCCTTAGTCATAAACTTAAATGTTATTTAGAAAGTCTCAGAAGTAAAATGCGTTAGGCTCTTGGTGACATAAATTCCAAGTAGCTTGTCTGGGGTAAACACTTGTTGGGAGTCAAACTGTTTTTTCGTATAGTACCGCTACGCCTCCTTCTCGCCTGTACCGAGCCGGCCACTTTCACCAGTGGCGCACGGGAAAGCCGGGAGGCCAAATGCCTGTCCGAAACAACTCTCCGGACACTGTACAAGAGGGCCGCGCTAAATGAGATGTAAGCGGAACACGGCTGCGTTAAAGGCCTATGCAAGCAACTTTCGAAGCATCACCGACAAAACCGACGTTTAGTAGGTCGACAAAGTTTTAAGAACGTTAAACTCAAATAAGATTTAGAAATGCACCGTGAAAGCTCTGTCTCGGTGGCCTCTCTCGTTTCCTGTAATTATGGAGTGTCACCATACATAATAACTGAGAAACGGGTTAAAAATTGTGCCTTTCACTAATAAATGTGTCTTTATCGCAATACGAAAAAATCACTGAGTAAAGAGCAGTGCAAAATTAAGCACAACCGTATGGTTTATTTGACAATCTTGTCGTCCGTAACCCAACCGAAGCGATACAAGATATGCACACGTCGCAAATCTGGCGCAGATAATAATAAAAGTTCGAATTCGGAATAAAGGTAACGTTTGCTACGGTATCTGAGTTTCGTTCTTTATACCTCCAGCGTAACAAGTTCATTTTATTACGATATAATTTGTAGATGTTGTCCTCTGTGATCTATAGCAAAGCAGAGAAGTATTTTTTGCTAACTAGTCGTTCAATTGCCTTCCTCTCTGCAGAGATGGAGACAATACAATAGTGTACAGTTCTCGTTCATCAGCTAATAGAATTAGACGCACTTACGTAAAACTCTTACATCTTGCCATCAACCGATATTACTATCGGCACAATTACTTATCATTAATATATGAGCACATGTCTAGTCCTACAGTACTCAAGTGATCAAATAATAAAAGCAAAAAGGTTAATTCAACTCTTTATCTGTTAATTAGTTACCATAACTAATCACCTAGAATTCTGTGTTTTCAGAGCAAACTGAAAGTAGCAACGGAAGTAAAGAGTCACATTCTAGTGTTTTTCCGCATTTAAGAGGTGACACGGTAACCGACAAACGATGTAAATCAGCCGGCCACATGAAGTATAATAATAATAATTTTTTTTCATTGTTTCTTATGGAGGAACATTAGAAGCGGCGACCTCTGGAAAGGACACATGGATACATTATCTCCAACAGACTTTCAATTAGCTATTACTGTAATTTTAGCTATTAACAGTGCACATATTTTCTTGGACAAATAACTAATCTATTTTGTACATGTACATCGCGGATCTGAACGATGACCAGGAATATAAAAGCCAGAGATGGAACACCAAGATCCAAAGAACTAGCCCGCCTGGATTCGACACGCAAGTTGACAAAACTTTTTATCTCTATCCTAACAAATTCTAGATTGATTGGAAATTTTCGTTTAGCTACGTTGAGGTTTAGAACTAGTTGTAGCGCGTAGAATTTAATTATATGAAGTAATTTGCATCTTTCCGTGAGCTTAGCGCTTACGTTACATTATTCTCACTGGCACTGCGTGATTGCCTTTTGTTTGAATATAAATTTGATCAGCCGTTGTTGCATGCAACTAGCATTCACGACCAACCTTCTTGTATTTGATCTCATTAAGTGCCTTAAATACCAGAAAGAAATAAGTTTTATTAATTTTTGTGAATTTACGAGCATTTAAATTTTGCTATAGACTTACGCAGTCGCTGTAGATCTAGATCGGATGAAGTGGATTTACCAGCTTCCAAGCCTGAAGCCACACCTAAAAGCGCATCTGTGCAGGTATTCATGTAATTTATTTGTATATGTGCGAAGTATTGGTTTCAAACCTTGTAACTTACTACTGATCGTTAACTGAAAAACTTTAAACCGTAAAATGTAAACGTATGAAATGTAAAACCGAAGCATCTGTAATTTTGTGATACGTGGATATAAATTTTCACAGATAATCTTTGACAGTTCAGCTTACCAGTTCACTCTCTGTCAAAGTAATGTAAACAATGTCAATCTGAGGAATTTCAATCTAAACGTAGGTCTAAACGATACTACTTGTATAATTTCTCCTACGTTGGGGATAATATTGTATTTCAGTTTAATTTTTACGCTTCCAGCGTGGCAAATTCATTTCATTACGATACAATTTGAAAATGTTGTTCTATGCTATCTGAAACAAGGAAACTACTTTTTGTTTTCTCTCAGGTCGTTCACTTGTCTTTTTCTCTACGGAGGCGACCAGAGAGGAGAATTCTCGTTTATCAGCTAACTGAGCATATGGTTCCGAACGTAACTGCGCAGAATTTGAGAACTAAGTTACTTCTAACAGGGGACAGCACTTTCGTGAAAATTCTTTTAAAGGGGGAACAGTACAACGTGTGTCTACAGTCTAGAAATGCACGTGAAATTAGCGATATCTAAACGACAATGTCTGCTAAAACAACGATAGGCGTTACTTGCACATTGAGAGAATGTTTAGCTCATTAAAATGAAATAGATTGATTTCAACAATAGCTAGAGAAAATTAAACTGTCCACACGGATAAAAAATGTAACCATCATTGCCACTCGTGACCGAGATCCATTTTTTCTACAAAGCATCCTTACAGGGGATGAGCCTCGGTGCTACCCATTTCTATTAAGAGCATCCGTATGATCACAGTCCGTTCCAGCTCTCACCAAACTTCGAATGATATTGTTATTAGAGGTAATTACTTTGAAAGGGAAAAACAGTATTTTGCATTCATTTTCGTTTTATTTGTTTTATGACATCATCCACACACTTTTTAGACACTTCCTTTCTTCAGTAACAATAAAATTATCTCAGAGAAAATCTGATAGTCTATAGCACCTCATTTCCCGGCCACGTGAGTAAGCTATGCCCTTGACTGTTGTGTATTCCAGAGCCGGTTTCCAGTATCTAGAGAAAGAAGGCTTTTGTCTACTTGGAGATGATGGGACAGTCTTTCTATAATCCTTCTAAATAGATGGTGGTCGGAGCCTAATATGCTCGCTTTCCGTAGCGAGACGGGTTTTCCAGCATCTCTTGGAAAGGATGTTTTTAGAATCCTGGTAGGAAGTAGACCTATCCAGAGAAATGCTTCGTTGTAACTTGAACTGCATTGTTCTTGTACATCCTTCTCGCTCTTTTTAATTGTCATCCTTATTTCATTTTTGATGTAGATCGTTGGCAGATATTGATAGAAGCTAGCTATGAACGCTTAGTGGTATACGTTTCCCAATCCAGTAGGCGCATAGCAGATCTTTTCTCGAAATAGCTATGTTATTACAATGCATTCATTAGTGGTGTAGGTGCGGTGGCATTTGGAGCCCTGTCTCGCACGCAAAATCGAGGCATAAGACCTTATTTACACTAACTTAACAGTGAAGCAGTGCAGAGGACTTACCGGTGTCAGTCAATAAAGGTCTGCGGGTAAATCTGAGGAGCAGTACGTCGCATAATTTGTCTCGGGCTTCTCATTTCGCCAAAGCCGTCCTCACGAGGGACGTGTATTTCATGTGGTTTACATCGTGGTTACCGCACGCGTAGAAACGAACTGATGCATCACATGGAACAAACTCCTCATGACTTGCGATCGCAGCGCTTACCAGGCCAGTTTTCAACTGCATTTTCCTCACAAATCACACAGTTTGTTTACGAAAATGGACGGGAGTAAAATTCCTACCTTTGCTCTATTAAAACACCCATTTCCTCCCTTGTCCATATGCTAGTCATGTAGTTTTGTCTGTACTATTCATAAATAAAATTTTCAATATCCATGGACATTTTATAAAGCAAGGAGGAATGTTTCATATCCAGCCAGCAATGACGACAGCTTGTAAAAATTTCATTGTAAACAGTGCGATATAAATTTATAATAGTCTTCCTCCTAATATAAAAGTTATTTCGTCGTTCTGTCTTTATTGCAAAGCCCTAACGCCATTCTGACTACATCAAGGCCCTATTCAGAAACAGAACCTTTCGAACATGTGAAATACAAGACTTGAAGCAAGAGAGTGCAAAAATATCTTAAAGCTAGTAGTGCAAGCCCTCTTGTACATAAAGTAAAAAAAACTCGTTTATTTACTGCATTTTCTACACTGAAGTTGAAAAAGTTTCTCCGAGACAACTCCAATTCCGTAGGAGAACTGTTTCTATTTTTGTAATGTGTAAAAAGGCGGTAGGTTGGGATTAATACCTTACATCTGCATTTTTAAAAATTCAAATGGTCAGTAAATAGCCATATTCAAATATGACCGCATCATTATAATTATTCGTACAAATGATCCATGGCTGCCGTCCGCTGTGACCGAGCGGTTCTAGGCGCTTCAGTCCGGAACCGCGCTGCTGCTATGATCGCAGGTTCGAATCCTGCCTCGGGCATGGATGTGTGTGATGTCCTTAGGTTAGTTAGGTTTAAGTAGTTCTAAGTCAAGGGGACTGATGACCTGAGACGTTAAGTCCCACAGTGCCCAGAGCCATTTGAACCATGATCCATGGAACATGACACGTAACTGTAGCTAAGTAGTTAAGAAAACTCATTTCTGCTTCTCCACAAGCCGCCGTATGGTGCGTGGCGGAGGGTACTCTGTACCACTACTAGTCATTTCATGTCCTGTTCCATTCGCAAACCGACCGAGGAGAAAACGACTGCTACATGCCTCCATGCGAGGCCTAATCTCCCTAAGCTTATCGTCACGGCCTTTACACGACATGTACGTTGGCGGCAGTAGAATCGTTCTGCAGTCAGCCTCGGATTCTGGTTCTCAAAATTTTCTCATAGTGCTCCTCGAAAAAAACGTCGCCTTCCCTCGAGTGATTCCCATTTGAGTTGCCGGAGCATCTCCGAACACTTCCACGTTGTTCGAATCTACCTGCAACAAATCTAGCACCCCATCTCTGAATTGCTTCGATGTCTGTCTTTAATCCGATCTGGTACGGATCCCAAACACTCGAGTAGTACTCTAGAGTAGTTCCCACAAGCGTCCCATTCGCGGTCTCCTCTACAGGTGAACTACATTTTACTAAAATTCTTCCAGTAAACCGAAGACGACAATTCGCCTTCTCTACCGTGATGCTCACATGCTCGTTTCATCTAATATCACTTTGCAACATTACGCCTAGATATTTAATCGACGTGACTGTGTCAAGCAGCAACCAAATAATGCTGTTTGTTTTTATTAATCATCTGCATTAACTTACATTTTTCTATATTTAGGGCTAGTTGCAATTCGTCACACCAACTATAAATTTTGTCTATTCCTGCCCGCCAGATCATTTATGTATACAGAATATAATAGCAGTCCTATAACACTTCTCTGGGGCATTCCTGATGATACCACTGTCTCTGATGAACACTCGCCTTCGAGAAATCATATGGGTTCCGTTACTTAAAGAGCCTTCGAGCCACTCACATATCTGGGAATCTATTCCGTATACTCGTACTTTCGTTAACAATCGGCAGTATGGAACCATATCAAACGCTTTTCGGAAATCCAGGAATATCGAATCCACATGTTGCCCTTCCTCCATAGTTCTATGTACATACCCAAGTCTCAAATCCATACATTAAAGTTGATCTTGCCATGTTTCATAAATTTTGATTCTGGTGCTCTTTCTTTTCTTATTAGTCAATGTTCTGTTTATAGTATCAGATATGTGTTCAAAACGTTGAATCTTGGTTTCTTCATCTCGATCTTCATTGTTCGAGTAACTTAAATCTGTCCCTAGCTGGCTGGAATAAAAGGTTTGTTCTTTGGGTTTTCTGTCGATATTATTTTTTACGAATTGAATATTTTCCCTGAGATGATAAAACTTTAGTTTTTGGTACCAGTATAAAAATGTCTAAGTTGTATTCTTCGGCAGTTGTTCAAGTCTATATAGGGTGTCTCTCCGAATAGTCGTCAGGCGCATTTTCTCTGGTGTTTTGACAGATAGTTTCAGTTTCTTCTATTGCATTGTGTAGCTGGAGTAGGCCAAAATAAATACTGCTCATAAAGTCTTTCAGGCAACACCCAATGGCGACGGAAGCCGTCGGTTTGTTTTTCATTACAAACTAAATGGTTTTAAAGCGAAATTTTACGTGCTCAATCGATAGAGTGATGCCAAATTAGTCTAGTGAGATGTTAGTATTGTCTATATGCATTAACGGGAGTAGTTAAACTCGAGGAATGACCGTTGCTCCTACAGCAACCCAGCAGCGCTCATACTTGGTGGTAGCAGCCAACGCGTGCCAAGGCTACTTACTGGTCATTCTTCGTGTTTAACTGCCCCTGTTAATATCGATAAAACGAATATCTCACTAGACTAATTTGGGCATGTAAAATTCTGCTTTAAAAATCATTTTGTTTGAAGCAGGAAACAAACCGACGCTCCCTGTCTATAATGAGAGTGAAAGCCGTGATGGGCAGCATTTGTCCTAGATGGCTCCAGTTACTCATTTCAAAAATGACACTGTAAATATCCACCGAAACATAAGAGAAAATGCGCCTGATCACGCATAAGAGGACCATCTTGAATGTAGATGTCTGAAGACATTTTGTCTTTCTTTGTATGAGTCGTATTTATTGTTGCATGATGATTTACTTTTATCCCGGGGTTTTTCTGTTTACCATTCTTCAACGATATAGTCAATGTATAAATCAGATATTGTGGGTGATTCGCTGCACCTTTGTCTTAATCCTTGAGTAGTCGTTAATTTAACATTCTTCATCCTTCCGGTATTGATTAAATTGTTAGCTGCTTGGTAGATTCTTTTTAGTAACTACGGTCTACCAAAACTACGATTCTGTAGTTTGGGTGCAGTACATAAATGATAAAGTAAATGTAGGACCACCGGTAGGACAGGTAGCATTGATGGGGAAACAAAGCTAAATGAATGTGTGCGAGAAGAACTGGGAGCCGACGACTTCTCATTGTTTTTTGTTTCTTTGTTTTGCACATAATTAGAAGCGAACATACTTCACTTTAATCCATTGTGTATTTTACATTCTTGCAAAATATTAACTACATTTTACAAATAAAAAAGAATTAGCTCTTCGCGTAACTTCAGCACTTTTATGTACACAAAAGGTTTACGTTTGATGCAAGTACAGTTAGTTGCACAAACACAAAAAATCCTAATAATTGTTGTTATTTTGTACTCAACAGAACGTTATTCATCATGATGAAAAGCAAGAGTTTCCTATTATAACTGATACGTGCGAAAGTTGTTTAGCAAGATAATAACCAGTTTGATATAAACTCGACGAAGTATTGAAGCAATGTTTGTCTTTTTTTTTTAATTTTGCCTTTTTTGAGTTAATTCTTTTTTCCAGCAATACATGATAACTCTGTCCTTTTTTTAGTTTTACTAAAACACCTCTCTGTTTCACATTACAAATTACAAATCTTCGAGTAACACCTGAAATACACAAGGAAAATTTCAATTTTGCTTTAAATATTGGTTATTTTTAAGTAACAGACAGGAAGGTAACTATGTAAAACAAAAATGTTCCATAGGTTGCAGAACTCTTTTTTTATATCCAAACTCAGTTTCTAGACAGTTCAACACTTCAAGGTTCTAGAGCAACCTCGTACGACACTGATCATATACGCAAACAAAGAGATCAAAGTGGGGTAACGCCTGGTAGATATACAACACACCTAACATATAGGTAATGCGATTACGATCTTAACCAAGGAAATCTAATAGGGAAACTAGCATCTTATGTTATGTTATGTTAACCGGGGACCTAGAAACGACGGACAGGCTCCGTCCCCGCCGCAGCCACAGTGGTCCGCAACCCCACGACGACTATCGCAGTCCACTTCACCCCTCCGCCACCCCACACCGAACGCAGGGTTATTGTGCGGTTCGGCCCCCGGTGGACCCCCAGGGAACGTCTCACACCAGACGAGTGTAACCTCTATTTTTGCATGGTAGAGTAATGGTGGTGTACGCGTACGTGGAGAACTTGTTTGCGCAGCAATCGCCGACATAGTGTAGCTGAGGCGGAATAAGGGGAACCATCCACAGACTGGCCGGCTCACCGGACCTCGACACAAAACCGCCGGGCGGATTCATGCCGGGGACCGGCGCTCCTTCCCGCCCGGAAAGCAGTGCTTTAGACCGCACGGCCAACCGGATGGGCGAAACTAGCATAGTCTACACTTACTTATGATAGTCTACGGTAGCATGCGGTAGTTTTACGACTTTATGCGGCAATATCGCTTTAGAGTCATTTCGTTAATTTTGAGGTCTGTGAAACAGTAAAACATGTGACGTATCAGAAAGATCAGTGGGCAGTGCTCACCTTTAGAGAAGATCATGCCGTAGAAGGGCCTGTCGAACTCGATGTTGACGCGCATGTGCGTCTTCTCGCACTGCACCTGGAGGTGCTTGATCTGCGGCATGTCGGGCGTGGCGAGCGGCCAGGGGTCGTCTGGCCCGGGCAGGCCCGGCAGTGGGGGCGGCGCGCCGTAGCCCGGCCCGGGCAGCCCTGGCAGCGGGGGCGGCGGCCCGTAGACGGCGCGGTGCTCCAGCGGCAGCGACGCCGAGTCCACCTCGCCGCGCGACGGAGCCGCCTGCAACACACGGGCCGTGTCTCCGTGCCTCAGTCTCGCAGCCTCTGCACGCCACACCTGCCTTCCTCAACCTCTTCAACCCCTTCTTAGGATGATTAGTGAAAAAGCGAGGTAGCATAGCGGGATAAATTCAAGCAGCTACGAATCACAAACCGAACGTTACTTACACCTAAGCGAAAGAGGCCAGTCTTAATGGCTACACCAATGAACGAGCAAATAAAAGATGGTTAACACACTGGACAGGTGGTGATCCTATACTCTGTATTGTGGGTGAGCGTGATGTTGATTCCTCTCCTGTCGGTATTAATGATCGTCTTACACTGATCGGAAACAACAGGACATCGCGGCGAAACTAATTAGTGTTGGCCGGGAACCTTACAGCCATGCTCCCTGTACAGTTTTAACAGACCAAGAAGCCAAGTTCTTGGATTCGGGTCATACTTCCAGAACCAAGCCAGTTACTATGATCAACTAGCTCCAAACCTAAAACTGAATATGCCGGGTGATCAAAAAGTCAGTATAAATTTCAAAACTTAATAAACCACGGAATAATGTAGATAGAGAGGTAAAAATTGACACACATGCTTGGAATAACATGGGGTTTTATCAGAACAAAAAAAAAAAAACAAAGTTCACAAAATGTCTGACAGATGGCGCTGGACATCAAAACTTCAGTGACTGCGCATGACAATCGTGTATAAAAGGAACTGTAATGAGAGAGAGAATCAGATGCGCCAGCAGTCGCAGCATATTGACGTTACCTGAAAAGGCGCTTTTAGTGAAGCTGTAATCAGAATGGGGAATGTGCTAGTTCAGCGTTACGATCCTATCGCCATAGGATTCGAACGGGTAAAGGTCCGTTGACAAATGCAGCTGTGGCGAGAATGATTGGGAAGTTCGAAGCCACGGGTTGTTTAGACGATAGACCCCGTAGTGGCCGACCGAGCACAAGGCGTAATGCTGCTGAGACAGTTCAGGAAGAAATGAAGACTGTTGCGGATTCGTCTATGCACGGGGAAGTCAGCGCTCGTGCAGTCGCACGTCGCACCGGCACTCCATACACTACTACTTGGTTGGCACTTAGGCGTAACCTCCGATGCTATCCGTACAAAATCCATTGGCATCAATAACTGTTACCTGGCGATTTAGTGAAGCGGGGGGCATTTGCGGTGTGGGCGTTTCAAAAGATGGTGGAAGATGACGATTGGTTGAGCAACGTGTTGTGGACCGACGAAGCTCCGAGGATCTGTCAACGCCCACAACTGCAGAATTTGGGCAACATAAAATCCTATAACTGTCGTGGAAACTCCATTGCACGACGAGAAAGTCACGGGATGGGTTGGGTTTACCAAATCTACCGTTATCGGGCCTTTTTTCTTCGAGGAAATGCGTGATTCTGGTTTTGTAACTGCTACCGTGACGGGTGAGAGGTACGCCGATAAGTTACAAAATCGCATCATCCCCAGCCTGGCTGATAAACACCTGCCGGAACGTACGATGTTTATGCAGCATGGCGCTCCACCCCATATTGCTAGACGCGTGAAAGATCTCTTGCGCGGGTCGTTTGGTGATGATCGTGTGCTCAGCCACCACTTTCGTCATTCTTGGCCTCCCAGGTCCCCAGACCTCAGTCCGTGCGATTATTGGCTTTGGGGTTACCTGAAGTCGCAAGTGTATCGTAATCGACCGACCTCTCTAGGGATGCTGAATGACAACATCCGACGCCAATGCCTCATCATAACTCCGGACAAGCTTTACAGTGCTGTTCACAACATTATTCCTCGACTACAGCTATTGTTGAGGAATGATGGTGGACATATTGAGCATTTCCTGTAAAGAACATCATGTTTTCTTTGTCTTACTTTGTTATGCTATTTATTGCTATTCTGATCGGATGAAGTGCCATGTGTCGGACATTTTCGAATATTTGTATTTTTTTGGTTCTAATAAAACCCCATGTCATTCCAAGCATGTGTGTCAATTTGTACCTCTCTATCTACATTATTTCGTGATTTATTCCGTTTTCAAATTTATACTGACTTTTTGATCACCCGGTATGTTCCAAAGAACAGACAGTCACTCGTCATTACAGTGCCGGACGAGAACGACCGTCTTCTCCCCGCACGATACATAAATAACATTCGCACAAAATGGTTCAAATGGCTCTGAGCACTATGGGACTTAACTTCTAAGGTCATCAGTCCCCTAGAACTTAGAACTACTTAAACCTAACTAACCTAAGGACATCACACACATCCATGCCTAAGGCAGGATTCGAACCTGCGACCGTAGCGGTCACGCGGTTCCAGACTGTAGCGCCTTTAACTGCTTGGCCACACCGGCCGGCAACATTCGCACACATTTGGAGGAAAGAAAGGTTATAACTTGGTGTAACATCGACACTAAAGCGAACAACAACAATAAAGTAATAGGGGAATTACGTTAAGGAACCATTCTAGAACTGGTCTGAAGTGATTTGTTGAAAGGAGAGCACCTTTCCAAGTATTTGAAACCTCCTCCTCCCAAACACAAGATCGATAGCTCAACCACTGCACCTACTTATCCCATGCCCGACACGAGTGTCACTATCGACTACAATTTTCACGGCACGGCGATTAATTCACGCAAAGGAACGTTGACACTAGTGTCTGTGCACGGAGACAGGTGGCGTACAATCACGGGACGCGTTGATACCCGACGATGGACGGACACTGTGGTCTTGAAAAGCATTAATTCGATGTGCACGTCTTGCTAGCAGACTACAACTAAGGTCGCCTTGGCACTATCGCATGGTAGATATTTACGTGGTTTGAACTGGAGCCATATTTCCATACAGATCAACGCTCAAGAATTTTTCGGCCAACCACGTGCCCCGTTCGATCGCATGCAACACCAGAATACATCTGAGAACAGAAAGACAATAGATCGCCCAGTCACTCTAAACAAAGGGCTTCGATTAATACTTCACGGACATGATGGCAATCGCCAGTGTACTGCAGTGTACTGTCATTCACGCAGCTCGTCTGCTAGTATTACGAGACTGAATGCCGCTTGCCCTCCCCGCCTTGCCACTCCACATTCCCGTTCAGTCTTCTCTCCAAGGAAAAATCCTCGGCAGTACTGGCGACTGAACACGGGATCTTTGGATGTCAATCAGATATAATAACCTTTCAGATGGGAGGTGGGAAGACTAAAGTATTTCAATTCTTCTCAGAGTAACACTATGAGAGATCTGTCAGTCGTCTACTTAAATCGCTTACAATCGTCAATTTCGAAGTATCGCGTACATCAATTTCTCGATTAACTATGTTCGTGTATGTCTAAGAAGTGCGTGTCAGCATGCCATTAGACACGTGTTGTCGTTAAACGATTTTGTGTTGTAATGAGGACGAATTTTTATGTTTACATTGTCTGTAAATAAACAACAGATATTTAGCGCGATGTGATGGCAAGAGGTGAAGGTGGAACATACACTATTTTCGTAGCACCCACATATGAGCGCAACCAATTAAATTCAGCTTTCAGTTGTCTGACTGTTCGCCGAAGCCATTGTCAGTGCTGTCAAACCTGAACTGTCACCCGTAGTGAAGTTCTGTTTCCTACACTCATAACAGTCCAAGCTTCCACCATTGACGTCTCGTTACAGATTAGGGCCGTATCAATCGTGTTGCGGCCTTATATTTTAATGGGGAGGATTTGCAGCTGTCGGGATGGGATTAGGAGAGGCAAAAGGCGTTTGTGGTGACAGCGACTCTCGCGGATTGGGAATGGAGAGGAGGGAAGCTAGATTTCTCGTGTTACAGGAAACGAGATCATGGCGCCGCAGCCGGACGCTGGGGGAAGGCGAGGCGATCGCCTTTGCCGCAACGCGGCCTGACCTCGAAACAGGGACGTTACCAGCGGCAAAATATGGCGCCATAAAGCGGCGGCTACTGCTCGCCCCGTGTCACTGCCGCGGCGCCCGATTTACGCGTAGCGCAGCTGCCGTAATAACATGCGAGCGCTTTTACGTTCCCCAGCAGAGGCCGGCAGGTGCTATTAAGGTTTCAGTGTCGCCGCTCTCATTCTAATGAAATGGGAAGGTCTGTGGAGCAGCGCTGCTGCCCCAATGTCGAGTCGGTGGCAAAGATGTTTCTCAGCGCTGCGTTTCTTGCTGTGGAGTGAAGTTGTATTTCTGGGTAACCTGACAACAGGCTGCCATTTTTAAACACGATTAAAAGGGCAGGTCGATCAGATCTATAATCTTGTGCAAAGCATCTTTATTACGTCAAGTTTCGGCAATCTTTATTACGTTGTCGGACAGAAATTTGTGAAAAGGACACAGACTTCCTGCATTTCTGTCAAATTCTGTTTCTATGGACTCTTGAATGACAGCCATTTGAGAGAGTAGCCCGTGCCCAAGCGAGATACCGCTGCATCTTCAGTGGGCTCGGTTTCTATGCTGACGATACATTAACATCGTCGTAAAATTAAAACTTCAGATACGTTGACAGATGGAACGAATATTTCGATTTTTTTATTCTATCGAGGGTTCTGCAAACAAAATTTAACAACATATCCATGTTTGGCATCGAAAAGCCTTTCGAAATATGGACGACGGAGATAGTGAAAGACAGTCGATAAAACAATTAAAAACAACTGCGACAGGAGAGAACTGCGGTCGCACACTGAACATAAAATCCTACACTTTGTATTTTGTGTGTAGCCTCATCTCTATCAGAGATTCACTCGCCTTCGTAAGGAACTGTATTTCTGTCCGTTGTTTTGTGTTCTCCTACCCGTAATAACGACAGAGCTTCTTGGTGCTGTGGTTAAAGCACTGAACTCATATTCGAGAGGACCAGGATTCAGTGTTCCATTGCCTGCGCAGCCATCATGATACAAATGTTCCGCCATTTCCATAAACCAGTTCAGGAAAATGCTAGCACAGTTTTTTCAAGGTTGTATTTCTCGACGTCTTTGTTCAACTTTCTTGTGCATATTGTAAATTACCTCTATATCTTCACAGCGCTAAACTCTATCCTGTGCTCCTGAATCCTGTCTCAGCTTCAATTATTCTCGCTTCTCTTCCTTGTGCTGGTAGTAATGACGTTTGCTACGTCTATGTAATACAACATTTGTAGCTGTCTCACTTTTCGTCAGAATTTAGCTATGTCAAGAGAGCAAGTGGTAGTGACATGCAGGACTGTATCGTGTTAAACAGCGGCGATACGCATCAGGCACAGTCAACCATCTGGCATTCGCCCAATTGCGTCCGTTGGAAGGGGAACTAAAAAGTGGGTGCTGTAATATTCCTCCGGAATGTCTCATATTATATTAAGGGAATTAATGCTCGGCACACCTGAAGCTAGCAAGACGACATAACTTCGGCAGTTAACGCTGGAGCAAGAACGTAACCTAAATAAATCGTTGCCGGTTCTTCGGACATTATAGCCGACTTCAGTTGACACTTACGACTGCTCTTTCACACGCACTAAACTTGAAAGTCAAGCTACTCAAGTAGTTAAATACGTTACTTATACACAACCCGTCAACTTTGACTTTATGGCTGTGATCTTTCTCAAATTTTGCGGCAAGAGTTCACAAGAGAAAATAATTTTTGATCGTGTACAAGTGAAAACTGATTTTGTACTACTGCTCAAGGCTTAATATGGTGATACGTCTTTTTAAATTGTCAAAAATACCAATGATACATCATATCCACAAGATGAATGTAACTCAAAAGTAGATATTATGAAACATTTTGATCTTGTGTGGAATTCGATTCTCGGTTTAGACATTCGAAAAAATGAGGTTACTTGATGCCACGAATTTATTCACAGTGCGTCCTCGAGTCGTTTGCCATTCAAGGCACGACTATTTCGTTTCGCTATTTCCGCAGGACATCAATTTTAGTCATTTCTCGTTCGATGTACTTCATGAATGTTAAGAAAATATGAAACAAACAAAAAATGTCTTGATAGTTGATCACTGCTGATACATTGCACTCTGAGAAGCTTATAGACAGTCCTTATTTCGTCGAAATGTAACTTACGTGTCTAGTTTTCGTACATCCCTCTAGCGAGTAATAAAGGCGACGGCGCTGCAGAATGGTTATCCAGTATTAGTGTGTCCTATGTTGTATTGATGTGCCGTTCTATCCTAACAGCACCACAAGAACCATCAGTAATTTCATATTGAGACAAGTCCGTATTTTCTGTCATAAAATGGTCTAAGACAGAGTTTCTACACATACATCTACGTCTATACTCTACGAACCACTTTAAAGTGCAGGGCAGAGGGTAACCCTACTTTACCTGTTATTAGGGCTTTTTCTCGTACCATTGACGTACCGAGTGCACGGAAAGTGATTGTTTAAATGTCTCTGTGCGTGCTGCAACTAATCTGTTCAGTGTGCCTGTGGAAGCAGTATGTATGAGATTGTAGTATATTCCTAGAGTCGTCATTTCAAGCCAGTTCTTGAAACTTTGTTAGTAGACTTCTTGGGGATAGTTTCCGTATTTCTTCAACAGTCTGCCAGTTCAGTTCTTTCAGCGTCTCAATGACAGTCTCTGGCAGGTCAAACCAACAATCAGCGTTATTGGATTTGAGCTATTTTTAAACGCTGTTCGTCTAAAAAGCGTAGCTCAAAAAGAGGATGGAACAAATTCAAGTATCGCTCCCAAATTTACGCTGCCAACTTAGCTTATGTGGTCGTGTCATGTAAGATATCTAGTAAGAAATGAAAGAAAACAGGTAACTTTCCTCTAGAGAAAAGCAGCAGGGATTTAAGAATGTTCCGAATTTATTCTTGCACTCATTACAACTTTCATGTACAATGCGTAAGGCGAAGATACGGAAAATCAGAACGCATGTATAAGCATAAAGAGAAATTTAGTGTTAGGTATTATTAAATCAGTCTCCCAACCGTGGTATTCCATAATTGTGTTTAGATTTACACTGATAGTAGCACATCATTATCAACTCAACACGTATATTTCAGTGAATGCAGATACCTGTGTCAGACACTTCTGAGTGTCATTCAAATAGATATAGGAGTACAGTCTTTACGTAGCATCAGAGATGAGTCATAGAAGGACTACAGAACACGGGATATTTCCTCAGTGGCCATGCCTAACCTTGACGTTTCTGACGACTTAGTTGCCTATATTTGTCGCATATAATCAACACAGCGTGGATTCAGGAGAGGACCAACTCGTCCTCATTATCATTTGACCGGATTTGCACTGGTGCTAGTATCAGATTTCTAGCAGCTACTTGATAGTTGATGACACATACTGGGTAACGGTAGGAAAGCAAAGTTGGCACTCGACCTAGAGATTCAGGGAGAATGGGGGCAGTGTCGGCGCTGGAGGTTTATCTACGCTTGAAAAAAATGTGGAGTTTCTCACAGTGTATTTAGGTCCTAATCCGTGGCTTGAGTGGAACGGGCACGACCAAACAGCCTCGCTACGCAGACGGGCGTGTGATCACATCCGCGGCCACTGTTTTTTCCCCCTGGAACGCCGCGGGCGCTGCTCTAGGCGATGCTCTGTTCTTGAGGAGTGCGGCCGCGTCATTCCCACGTGACACTTGCTGGCCAGGTTGGGTCGGGCCGCTCCCAGAACCCGCCTCGCGCTCCCAGGACCAGATGGCGACCGAGACACCAGTAGGCACACACGTCCCTTGTCTTTCGGGCCTTCAAACAGCTTGTATCCTCTGCTTAGCAGTGACACTTGTGCTTCCTCATTTCCGTGGCTCAACTAATCCACATCTTGCCCCGGTCGTGCAAACGAGCAACTGGCTTCATAGCACATCTTTTTTTTTTGCAAGTCTTGGTCGTTACGCACACAGAGTAGTTATGCATTTTGGAAGCTAGTGAATTTAGTTTCTATTCGATTCTCATTGCAACCGTCTTACCTCAAGATCTCACTGGATAAAATATCTGTCGCGCCCTTAAAAGAGCGCACTAGTCACTTTGGAACGCTTTAGACTGTGTAAAACTTGTTCCAGGCGGTTGTATAAATCTCAATAGCCGACGTAGGTCATGGCCGCGAAGATTTATACGTGTGTATTTTAGTCGGCTACATGCGCGCAGTAAGATGTGTCGACCTGGAAACGTGACAGAACTGCAGAAAATGTTATCGTGTTTAGATGTGCCCACAACAACACCGAGAATGAAGGTTTCTGATTTGTTGATGTATCAAAGCGTATTGTCCAATTTGTATACGAAGCATGGTGTCCCACACGCAGTCACATAACGCGGCGTAAGTACAGTGGCCATCAAAAGATCTGTTCAATAGGTACCGGACAATCAGTTTCAAAACCGACAGGAACTGATGGTGCCAGTGAATGTAGGTCTGTCTCGAAGAGATTCGGAGTGAAGATTACGGAGGAAACAGCATTCAGTGGATATTTGGAGGCGTGTATCTCGCAAAATTTCCATTACTGACAGCGGCACATTAACTCCTTCAATGGGCCAAACACCACGAAAACTGGACAGTCGTTGATTGGAGACGCTTAGTGTGGTTCGACAAGTAAATATTTTGTATCTGTTCAAATGATGCGCGCTGGTGACTCCACCGACGATCCGGTGAGGCGTTTAACCTGCAGTGTGTGAGTGGAGTAGTTGGGTCGGATTTGTTTTGGTGATACTTGGGAGCGATTTTCTTGCCATGACTTGGAATCACACATTCGGTTTACCATGAACATGAACTAGACTATTTCAGTATTGGCGGTGACCAAGTCTTCTATATCGTCTTGATGAGAGGGCTGTGGACACGCTTGCTGTAGAAGAGAACAACAACCGTGTTCATAGGGCGGTACACAGACGCTTCTGGTATAATGAATGCTCAGGCAACCTATCGCACTCCATCTGGCTCGCTTAATCACGCGATCTATATCCCTTTGAAAACGTCTGAGACTATCTGGAACAACGAGTGAAACGTAGCGATCAACATCCCAGCAGTTTGGTAGTTCTACGAGATATTTAACATCAAAGAACGGCTTCAAGTGGATATGTAACATCTTAAGAAACTTGTGGAGACTCTTCCTCGCCGAAGTGAGGCCCTTATTAAGGCTATGTCACATTATACAAGCAAGGATGTGACTAATGAAATGTCAGATGTTCATACCACTTCAAGAAAACCGTGTGCTTCACTAAATTTCCTAAACAGCTGAAGTAACTGACGTTTCGGTGATGTCTCAGTGGCCTTCCTCAAGTCTTAGATTGTTTTTCCTGGATGTAGAGAATTCAGCATAATGCGGCCAATTGTGTCTAAAAAAATTCCCGTGCAAAACGGCAGAGTTGCCAGTTATCTTACGTATTTTATATCATAATGTGGCGGTGCGTATGTGAATTTACAAAGGCATGGCATTATTAGCTGGGAAATCTTCTAGGGTTCAGCTACCTAAATCGAGTAGTGTTATTACTTGAAATAAAAAAGTCTTGGTTGCAAATTGTTTTTATCTATTTATTGGCAATGACACGTTTCATCCTTGCGCGGCATCTTCAGATTGACGTAGGAAGTAATGTGGTGAGCTAACAATTTGGAAATTTGTGGTAAGGTCTTATGGGACCAAACCGCGGAGGTCATCGGTCCCTACGCGTACACACAAGTTAATCTAACTAATTTAAACTATGGACAACACACACACCCATGCCCGAGGGAGGACTCGAACCTCCGACGGGAAAGCTGCACGGACCGCGACAAGGCGCCTTAGACCGCACGGCTACCCCCGCGGCGTTGAGCAAACATCTGTCCTTTAATGCCAGCATGTGGCATTAAGATAAAAATTATGAGGAAACATCGGCCTGGCGTCATCTTTAATGCCATACGCTGGCGTTAAACTACGGATGTCAGCTCACCACTTTACCTCTTAAGCTACTATGGAAGTATCCCACAAATGCGAGACGTGTCATTGCCAATAAATAGATAAAAACAATTTGCAACCCAGACTGTCTCATTTCAAGAAATTTATAATCGTTTGCATTACCAGATTGTTTTTCCTGGATGTAGAGAATTCAGCATAATGCAGCCTACTATGTCTAAGAAATTCTCGCGAAAAACTTCATAGTTGCCAGTTATTTTATGTATTTTATATCATGATGAAGCGGTACATCTATGAATTTACAAAGGCGTGGCATTATTAGCTGGCAATCCTTATAGGGCTCAGCTACCTAAATCGAGAAGTACTATTAACTGAAATAAATTTTAATGATATTGCTTTTCGTTAGCAGAGCATGTTTTGTGGCGTAATTGTAACCGTTTCGGGTAGCTTCCTGCGATGATTCCCTGCA
Source organism: Schistocerca americana (assembly GCF_021461395.2). Classification (NCBI taxonomy): domain Eukaryota; kingdom Metazoa; phylum Arthropoda; class Insecta; order Orthoptera; family Acrididae; genus Schistocerca; species Schistocerca americana. The sequence goes on along the minus strand of NC_060119.1, from coordinate 334,052,456 downwards.
GAGTCTAGTGCTGTTTTGATGACTATGAGATATAGAAGGCAGAGAGGGAACATGGTGCTGGCGTGTAACCTACTCGTCATGCATAGCACCAGTAGGATGTCGAGCTTACCGTTTTTACCCAACGGGCGGATAACCATCAACAGTGTGGTAAGTCCTCACACTACTTGAAATACGTCTGAGAGGTTCAAAATCCGAGCTTGGTGAATTGCGAGTCTATTCTCCTTGTCGCCCAACTAATGAAAATGAAGATTTCTTCCTTGTGCAGGCTGCCTCATGATCGAGGACCGCTGCACTAGCTCACTTTATCCACTTCTAATACTTAGGTTCTCAATTTTATTTTAGAATTCTTAATACAGATTTGATGACGGAAAAGAAGTCGTTTACAATACCCTGTCAAGAACGTAAGAGCTCTTCTGTTGGCCTCGGCTGTACATGTGCTTCTGGCGAATCGGTGTAAAATTATACCTCCAGTGTCTACGACCAGAGGTAATTACAGTAGGAATCCGGTCCAACGTTCGCGGCTTAGCACGCGTTTCTATGGACGCAGCAAGCTGGTGCTGTCAGCGAAAGCTGCTCCACGCTGGGATGCGGGCGCCTCTATACGGCAACTGGGTCGCCCAGGACGCGCTGGGAACAGCGCGCTTACAACTATGAGTGCTCCTGCTCCTTACAATAGTTCAAAGAACTCAGCGTCCACACTTCGTCATACGTCATAGCGAGCATTACCGTAAACGTTTGATTCAGCTTGCACTCCTGAACGACGCTTAGCGGCGCTCTCCACATAACTTTACTACCGCAGTCTCCGTTATTCACATGTCTTTCGATTACATCATTCTTTTCTTCTCCACTTCCTGCGAAAACATTCTCCTACTTTTACGATACCCCTTGCAATCTGACTCCTCCGTTTACAGTGATACTGTAAGTTTCTACATATTTGATCAACAATCATATTAGCCTCCAATTCAACAAGTTAAACATAAAATTCATTAAAGAATCGTTTTCTGCCCCAATAAACTCTTTTTCGGTACTGAGTGCAGTGCAATGTGTGAGTGTAATTTTAATTTACGTCATATAGGAGAGTAAAAACGTTTCCAGAGCATCACACTGTTAATCGTTCTTCGTAGTCGATACACTAACGTCTAACTATGGATGCTTACTTCCCTATGTAAGTACAGTAAGTGATGTGACTTTATCTTTGCAACCTCTAAATAAGGGGCACGCATGGAATTTCATACATTCCTAGTTATCCCTTGAACATTATGAAATTTTTATCAGGCAGTTGCCGTTTTTCTCACAATTCGTATTATTAACTATCATTTTTCATCTGCTTTATAGCAATATTTTCGTGTACTTGAATACTACATCATGTTGTGTTATACACAAACATTGCGGACGCTGTATAGGTACCGGTCTACATAAAAACTTGACGACGCACTCACATAACTGCAGGAGTTCTATTGAAGACAGTAAAGTTCACGGAAAGCTACACTGTCGCAATGTTAGGCGAATTAACGAAACTTACAATCATTTCAGTAGAATTATAACTCTGCTAATTCACCGCTCATGTATTTACAGATTTAAACACTATTCCCGAGTATGTGTTATGAGTATTCTTCAGCGGTACCTCCTATTATATATCATCAACTCTCTTGTAATCAATCAGCTATTGGACACTTGATTAACTCACAAACGAAATTACCGCGTCATTAAGTTTGATTTCCTCACACATTATAATTATTTGTATTTCATGACGTTATTGGATCCAGTTAAATCCGTGATTGGTCGGTCTTTGCATTTCGGCCCAGAAGCAAGATAAGGTAACGAAGCTGAAATAATATTAACAGGGGCAAAAGAATCAAATAATAACATCCAATTTTATTTCCACAGAATAGTCTGAAAAGAGATATGATTAAGGAATAGCTCCATTATTAAGCAGCTGTTTTAATTCATGTCCTTTAATAGTCATGTTCAGATTATGGCCACAGCAGAAAAACGTTATCGGTATTTCCAGGAATTTGTCTTGTCCTTTAGAAACGATATCGGAATTAGCCTTCAATAGATAAATCCTTTATTCCTTCGGCACATTCAGTGACACACAGGAATAGGACAAGAATATCTTTAAGCAGGTGCCCGCATTTCTGAAGTGAGACTCATACATCCATTGTTGTCTTAGAAAATGAAAACAAACCATTTCCTCGAACACATTTCTTTTATTCTACATCTACTTGCTGTTGGGTACAACAAAGTGTCTGTGTACGTGCCATTAATGTCACATTTTCTGGGTTGTAACCAGGTACAATACGCACTTCGCAACAAGTTTGTTATTAGTTAAACTCGAGACTTTTTCCAGTTACTATTGTTAAGCAATATTTACATCAAATGAAGATTGAAGACCCGTGTTGGGTGTGCACTTTGTGGGATACAAATTGTTTTAGATCTATATTTGCTCATAGTTATTGCTCATCTTCATTAGCTTAACAGATCCGTAAATTACGCGTTTTCACAGTGTAAGAGCTATTTTTTAGTTTTAGAGATTTACTAGTACCAGTTAGGGAACAAAATAAATCTGAAACGTCATTCCTTGCAAACGTAAGCTGGAATATATGCAGGTCGACGTCTGTTTACCACGAACAGTGGAACCCGTCTTACGTCTGTTATTGGAAAACAGTCCTCTTAATTTCGTGTAGCTTTCACACTGTTCTATGCGTACTTACGTTTTAATTTTTCCGATTATGTTCGTACTTATAAACTTATATGAAGATTTCAACTAAATAAACGTGCTTTCGTTGAAAAAAACTAAAATCGTTTTCAAACGACATGATGCACTGATCGCTGAAGCGTTTGTTCAATTCGCGGTAGATAATAATTCCCTGAAACGTAATGTCTTTTTTATCAGAGAAATATATGTGAGGCGTGAAGTCTGGAGTAACCAGAAACCGCAGGGGGTAGCCCACGTTATCAACGGGCCTCACACTTTCCCTTTTGGCCAACGCGCGTGATGTAATGTGGAAAGCGTACCCCTATGCACGCTTTGCCGTCTTTCATCACCCTGCACACGCTGTCTTATGCGTTAATGTGAACCATAATAGTGCTCGCATAGTAATAAGAATTGTACAAACACTTCAGCGATGAGTGCGTCATTTTTCCAATTTAGGCACAGGCACAAGCTGACATCGAAGTCTGTTCCCTGCGATGTAATTGTATACAAATAACGCAGTGTTATTGGTCTACGAGTATGTTCTGTTTGACACACTAAGTTCTGGGGTAGTTTAGAGTACACCTAATAAGAATACAAGTATGTACAGAAATAAAAATGACAACTTTAATAGAAGGAATACGTCTAGTTAACATCTATTATAAATAGTATCGCCAATCTTTATTGGTAGTTGCCATCCACCACTTCCAAATTTGGGTAGATTTATTGATTTCTACGCACCTCTTACACTAAACTCCTTCAACAATCTTTGTCAGAGGTTGCCATCAATCTTCTCCCGCGACCATTCCGCTCTCTCCCCCTAGTGCTCTGTCGAGCGAAAAGTAAGGAGATTTCAGTATATAGCCTGCGAACCTGTCGTGGCTTCTTTCGGGTACAATACACTTCGTTCAGCTCCAATTTTTGCTTATATCATCTCATTTCAAATATGGCAAATTAAGTTTTAACTCGTACGGCACCATATTTCAAACTCTGTTGGTTTCTTAAGCTTTTGTATCTACATATACCGTACATTCTGTGAACACTCCCAACAAATCCCAATCATATATTCACTTTCCCGGTTAATGAGATTCATGTTTCTCGTCATTTTCGCGTCATTACGTAGTATTAGCCCAAGGATTCAAAAATTTCGACCGTTTCTTTTCTTTGCGCCACTTCTTTAGAATGATATTCTCGAAGCACAGTTCCAGAAGCTTGCTCATTTGAAGGCAAGTGTTTGATGCAAGTGGATGTCTCTTGCTGGAAAATTTTCTTCGTTTGGTTCAGACTTTGCCTACTGTCATAATGTTGTTCTGTGGTTTTTTTTTTTTTTTTGGTACGGTTCTGTTTTCTAAACAATCATTCTTTAATTCCCCTCATCCCTCTTCTCCTGTGTTCACGTACAGTAACATTATCTATATCAGCAAAACATAGCCCTGCTCTGCTTTGTCATTTATTGAAAGTGGAAACAGATCGAATAATTTAGTCAAATCGCATTTTATTTACAAAATGCTATTTTCTTTCCAGAGATGCTGATCTGCCCAAACTGAACACATCGTTCACTAACACTGATCTTAGCAGCCCTTTTCAAATAGTGATAATTTCGTGTGAGTCAATGGCCGGGTGCAAATCTCTCAACTGGACACCACTTCGGCGATTTGCTTGTCTCTAATGTACCCCAGTAATTCAGCCGGAGATACAGATCCTCAGGTTTAACGTAGAATCCGAACCACGTTTCGTCACTGGCGACCCTTCACATCTTTGAGAAATGACGGCCAGGGTAGAGGCAGCCCGAAAAGTCCCGCGGTTCGACCACGATTCAGTCTCGCGACCTCTCGTTTTTCCAGGCACAAGCTTTATCATTAGACCACCGGGCTCGACTCTAATTGAAATTAAAAAAAAACGCAAAGAATTTAATTTTAAATTTCATTGTGCTAGAACAAGGCAGTAACTATCCTGACGTTTTAGTCTGAAGCAAACACAAAGACTGTAGCCCCGAGGAGGAAAATGTTACGGGGCGCGGCCACGACAACAAGCGCTGCTCGTTCTGCAGGGAGGAGCACAGCGTGCTGGGTGGATGTTACGAGCCGGCCGCGTGCCCCTTAACCGGCCGCTTCACGCTCCACATGCGCCCCAGGGCCACCTCTGTAACACATCACATCAGGACGTAACATCGCCAGCGGTGCCCTGCCCACAACGCTAACCGTCATACATGAGTTGCACGAAAATATGAAAATACGGCGAGAAATGCATGCTAGAACGTAAACACAGATGCTAACCTAGCCTGCAGATGCCGCTGTTGTATTGACCACGAACGGTACCTGTGCTACGTACTCAATACGTTACAAGTGTCAAGTCATGGTCAGAACAGTGTTCTGTGTAGTCGTGAGTGCGTTACGTCGGAGCTAAGAGAATTCGAAAGTGGGAAAATTGTCGGTGCTCGTATGGTGTATGCTTCCGTAACCAGGGTAGAGAAAAAGTTTTGTTTTTCAAGAGGTACTGCATACCGCATACAGGGAAAGCGGAAGAACATCATCCGGTAAGTCGCAACGCGGACGAAAGTGTGTGTTGAGTGTTAAAGCAGACGGTCATTGAACGGAATTGCGAGGAAAAATAAGAGAACGCCAGCTGCAAAAGTCACTGCAGAACTGAATGTCGCATCAGAAGAACAGAAAGGGATCTCCGGAACGGAGAACTGCCAGGCGAGATGAAATTACAAAGCCACATATCACTAATTTAATTGCCCGTAACAGGAAAATGAGGGGCCGAAGCCATAAAACAAGGAATGTGGAGAAATGGAAGGAAGTAATTTGGTCGTATGAGTCTTGTTTCACACTGTTTCCATATCCTGACCGAGTTTACATCCCAAGACTGAAACATGGCAGGGGTTCCGTGGTGATTTGGGCAGCCACATCGTGATATTCAAATGGTTCAAATGGCTCTGAGCACTATGCGACTCAACTGCTGAGGTCATCAGTCGCCTAGAACTTAGAACTAATTAAACCTAACTAACCTAAGGACAGCACACAACACCCAGCCATCACGAGGCAGAGAAAATCCCTGACCCCGCCGGGAATCGAACCCGGGAACCCGGGCGTGGGAAGCGAGAACGCTACCACACGACCACGAGATGCGGGCATCGTGATATTCCACGGGCCCTATGCTTACTCTGCAAAGTCTCGTTACTGTTAAGGATTGAGTGACTATTTTGGCTGATCAGGTCCATCCCAATCTACAGTGTTCTTTCCCGAATGGTGATGATATGTTCCAAGAAGACAGAGCCCACATTCACACAGCTCGCATCACACAGTACTGGTTTTGTGAGCTCGAGAATTAATTGTCGCTTCTGCTCTGGCTACTGCAGTCACCAGACCTTAGTATTACTGAGGCTTTGTGGCCAAAACGGTGCGTGATCGCTATCCACCTACATCATCGTTTCCTGAACTTGCCCTTATTTCGCAAAAAAATGGCATGAAATTTCCTTAAAAACCGTAAAGAACATGGCAATGTGTTGTGTTTCTGGTGTTTCCATATTTTTGTCCACCACTTGTATCCTCTGTTTACTCATCCTGCGGTCCCCGTCCTTTATGACTGTACGCTAAAATCAGACCTCACCACATTAAGGGTCACCTAACATCAATAACTACGACTTTCTCTCAGATGTTTCGCTCATGCTCCTATTCGTGCAACAATTTGTGAGGACATGAAATGGAATGATCACGCAGGCTCAGTCGCCGGTAAAGCATATGGCAGACTTCGGTTCATTGCTATGACACTGGAAAAATTCAGTCCACCAAGGAGATTGCTTACAAAACACTCATGCGACGTATCGCAGAATATTATTGAAGAGTGTGGGACCCATATACCTCTATCAATGTGATTGCTCTGCAGTCCATACTCAAGTGTCTTGCAAAGTTTGTACTGAACCGCTTCCAGACCATTTCTCTAATTTTCCGCTATCGAATGGCACGTGGGCAAAGTAAATAACTAAATCTTTACTTGTGATTTACTTTATCATCATTGTCATTTTTCCCTATTGACTCCAAAACGGTTTTTACGGAGAATGCTCATTAGACATTCACTCGCCGAATATACCTTGCGTTGAATAATGGGCTATAACCAGTTGATCTTTTTTTTTATCTTTTCAAGACGTTTCATTGTGTAGATCACGTAACTCTCCCAGAAAAACTTACCATTTATGTAGTTGATGGTTTTACAAACGACTGGTTTGAATCATATTTAACAATCTCAATACAAAAAGTTACGCTGAATAATTCAAAAAAATTGGAAGAAGAGAAAATGGCACTGACTAAGAAGAAATCACGAGAGGAGTGCCACAAGGTCTGTTTTTGTTTCCACTCCTATTGTGAATGATCTTCCACTTAACATTCATCAAGCAGAATTGGTACTTTTTGCAGACGATACTCACGTTGATTTATAATTCCCATTACAGATAAATCAACAGAAGAGACGGTCAATATTGCTTTTCAAAGAATGATTAAGTAGTTCTGTGAAAATAGACTCTCCCTAAATCTTGAGGAAACACAGTTTTCGGTTCTGTACAACAAACAGAATTAGACCAAAAACTGTGTTGCATTCGAACAGGAGTAAGTAAACAGGGTAGAATGCTCCAGATTTTTGTAGGTGCATCCTGATGAAAACTTGAGTTGGAAAAAGCAATTTACTGAGCTGCTAAACCAATTATGTTCAGTTACTTTTGCTTTTGATATAACTGCTAGTCTTCGAAATAAACTAATCACCTTCCTAACATATTTTGCATAATGTCTTATGGAATAATTCTGAGGATAACTCATCACTTAGAAATAAATTACTGATTACAGAAGAGTCAGCAGTAAGAATAACATGTGGCGCTCACCTGCAGTCATCTTTAAGGAGTTAAGACGTTTTAACTATACCTTCACAACATATATATTACCTAATGAAATTCGACGTATACAGTTCATCATCATGGGAGAAGATTAGTGATGTTCACACCTACAGTACTAGAAGAAAAAAATGAGCTTTATTATTCGTTATTAAAGCTACCAGTGGCACAGAAAGGAGATCAATACGCAGCAACAGAACTATTTGATCATTCTCCCAACAGTACACAATGTTTGACAGGTATCAAAGCAAGTTTAAAATCTAAACGAAAATAATTTCTTTTGGACGACTCCTTCTATACCATAGACGACTTTTCATTTAAAAAATAGTAACCTGTAAAAAATACACTAGTTTTTAAGTGTATGTTCATTAATGTTAAAAATAATCATGTATTCGTGTTCTGTAAACCAACCCATTACATATCATTTCGATAAAAAAAATCGTTCTAATGAGCCTTGGAACATGTAACTAACTGTAGATGGGACTCAAAAACTTTTTGACAGTCGAGGGATAAAGTTGCGGATTGAAATTTTGTGAAAAATATGCTGCAACGAGCTTGCTTGTAATTTCTGTAACTCTCTGTCCTCTAGCTGCCCCTCTTTTATCTTTCTCAGTGAGTTCTGTGAGTACTGTGTGGTAAAGATTCCATACTGCACAACAGTACGCCAGAAGAGCACTGGTTAACGTAGTGTGGGTAATCTCTTTAGTAGAACTGTTGCACCTCCTCTTCTACCAATAAAACACAGTCTTTGATTCACCTTCCCATCAACATTTTCTGTGTGATGGCTTCAGTTTTAGTTCTTAATTTTAATCGACAGGTATTTTGCTGAATCGACAGTATTTAAATTTGTGTGACTAATCGTGTAAATGAAATTTACCGGATTTTTTAGGACTCATATGGAGCGCGTCACGCATTTTATTGTTCAGGATTAACTGCCAATTTTCGCACTATACAAATATCTGGACTAAATCATTTTATAATTCGGTCTTATCTTCTGATGACTTCAGTAGACGGTAAAACACAGCATCAATTGCAAATAATCCGAGAGGGCTGCTCACACTATCTCACAAATTGCTTAAGAACACCAGAGTGTCTATAACGCTTGCATGGAGCCTACATTTATTTCGGTTTCACTAGATGACTTCCCGTCAGTTACTACCAGAAAGGACTAAGAGAGAATACTGAACGTGTACAAAGAAGGGCAGAACGAATGGTAAAAGGTTTGCTTAACCTGCGAGGTAGCATAACGGATGAACCGACGGACGGGTGAAGACAAGTATCAACTATCCCCGTGAAAACCTACCTACAGTATCAAGAGTCAGTATTAAAGGAAAGGTCTAGAAGTATACTAGGGGCTCATAGGGGCCCTAGAGACGGCAAAGATAAGACGAGATTAATCACAGCTCTGACAGTAAGTAGTCATTCTTCCCGGGCTCAGTACACAAATGGATCGGGAAGAAACTCTTAGAGATGCTACGGTGGGAAATATAGCATGAAATGCAGTGCAGAGCATATTGTAGAGTATATATGTAGATTCGTGAGTATGTTTTTTCGAGATACACATATACTCGTCTGAATTGGCTACCAGACCCCTTACCTCCCAATCTGCAAATTTCAGCATATCGTTAAGGGAACCATTATGGAGATCATTCAACACAGGCATCGAAACGCCAGAACTCACCATCATATGAATCACACTTTTGTAGTTACTTAATACTTAGACTGAAATCGTTACTATACTGTGTGCGTCCTTTCTACCGATCTAATCCTTTTTTTTAAATTCCACTTTTTCATGTATATATTCTGACTAATCCTCCAGAGTGGGAACAAATAGATAAGGAGAAGGAGGAGGCAAAAACGTGTGTCACTGATGATAATTCACCATCGGTTGGAATCCAAGGGTCGATTTTTAGCGTTGGATGTAATGTAGGACGAATTAATCAACGCTACAAAAATATCTCTGCGAGTATCTGTACCTTCTAAACACTACTGAAGCAGTCTGTTACAGAGAATCGGAGTCAGAGTAAATTTTGTGCCGCATTGATACAGAGTTGAGTGACGTAGCTGGCGAATTTTTGGTTAAAATTGTGACATAATTGAGTAATGATTAATTTCTCTTTTTCTCGAACTTAAAGGCATATTATTATACCACAGAGTGGTTACGATTTCTGGCTCGTTCATGTTATAAATGATAATTTAAGTTTACGGTTTAACTGTCACTGTGAAATTTCAAGAAAAGTGGAAAAATAATGGAAAAATATTTCTTTTTGGTGCTCCGTTTGCGCGCAACTGAAGCCTTCTCACAGAAAATATTCTACATCTACATCTACATGTACACTCTGCAAACCACCGTGAGGTGCACGGCAGAGGATACGTAACAATATACCAGTTATTAAGGTTTCTTCCTTTTCCATTCGCTTATGGAGCGCGGGAAGAATGATTGATTGAATTCCCCTATCCATATAGTAATTATCCTAATCTTATCCTCATGATCCCTACTTGAGCGATACATAGGGGGTTCTAGGATAGTGCTAGAGTAACCGGTTCTTGAAACTTTGGTAATAGATTTTCTGGGGATATTGACATCTATCTCCAAGAGTCTTCCAGTTCAGTTCCTTCACTATCTCTAAGACACTCCCACGGATTAAACAAACATGTGATCATTTGTGCTGCCCTTCTCTGTATACATTCAATATCCCCTGTTACATCTACCTAGTACGGGTCCCACACACTTGAGCAATATTCTAGAACCGGTCTCACGAGTGATTTGTAAGCAATCTTTTTTGTAGACTTATTGCATTTCCCCAGTATTCCACCAATAACCCCTGATTTACCCACGACTAAACCGATGTGATTATTCCATTTCTTATTGCTACAAAGAGCTACACCCAGATATTTGTATGAGTTGACCGATTCCAACAGTGACTGGTTGATATTATAGTCATAGGATACTACTTTGTTTTCCTTTTTGTGAAGTGCAAAATTTTTCATTTCTGAACATTTAAAGAAAGTTGCCAGTCTCTGCACCACTTTGAAATCTTATCAAGATCTGGCTGAATATTTACGCAGTTTCTTTCCGATATGACTTAATTACAGATAACTGCATGATCTGCAAAAAGCCTGATTTTACTTTTTGCATTGTATGCAGTCACCAATCTACAACACGAACGGAAAGGGCTCCAACACACTTCACTGGGGCACACCCGAAGTTACTTTTACATGTAACTATGACTGTCCATCCAACGTAACATGTTGCATCCTCCCTACCAAAACGTTCTTACTCCAGTCACAAATTTCACTTGATACCCCATACGATCGTACTTTTGAGAATAAGCGTAGGCGTGCTACTGAGTCAAATACTTTCCGGAAATCAGGAATTACAACATCTGACTGTCTCCCGTGATCCAAAGCTTTAAGTATATCATTTGAGAAAAGTACGAGTTGTGTTTCACATGATCGATGTGATCGAAATCCATGCTGGTTGGCAATGAGAAGGTCATTCTGTTCAACGTACTTCATTGTATTTGAGCTCAGAGTATGTTCTAAGATTCTACAACAAATCGATTTCAAGGATATTGGATGGTAGTTTTATGGGTCACTTCTACTACCCTTCTTGTACGCGGGTGTGACCTGTACCTTTTTCCAAGAACTGAGGACGGTGTTTTGTTCGAGGAATCTACGATAGATTATAGTTAAAATAGGGGCTAACTCAGCCGCAAATTCAGTATAGAATCTGACAAGGATTCCATCGGGCTCTGGAGCTTTATTCAGTTTTGACGATTTCAGATGTTTCTCAACACTACTGACACCAATTCGTATTTCATTCATCTTTTCAATGGTACGAGGATTAAATTGGGGGACTTCTACTGGGTTTTCCTTTGTAAAGGAACATTTGAAAACTTTGTTAAGCATTTCACCTTTTGCTTTGCTACCCACAATTTTGTTTCTGTCTCATTCACTAGGGACTGGACATTAACTTTGGTGCCATTAACAGCCTTCACATACGACAAGAATTTCTTTGCGTTCTGTGAAAGATTACTTGACAATGTTCTGCTACGGTTGTCACTGAAGACATCACGCATTGCTGTCTTGACAGCCAAATGCGTTTCATCCAGCATTTCTCTATCTACAGCCTATGCTGTCTTTTACACCTATTATGCAGTAATCTCAGTTTCTTTAGAGGTTTATGTACAGTGACGAGACTGTATATCATTGAGGTTCCCTCTGATTATGAACTTTCCTATTGGATACATGTCTATCCAGTATATGGTCAACTATTCTTTCAAACCTGAGCCAGAGTTCCTCCACGAATCTCCTGTCCTGTGCTGAAAGTTTCAAGTTCCTCATTGAGATATGAACGGTCGCAGGTTCGAATCCTACTTCGGGCATGGATGTGTGTGATGTCCTTAGGTTAGTTAGGTTTAAGTAGTTCTAAGTTCTAGGGGACTGATGACCACAGATGTCAAGTCCCATAGTGCTCAGAGCCATTTGAACCATTTTGAACCATTGAGATATGACGCTACTGATTTTTTTATCTAGTTCACTGAAGATGTATACATTTATCTTTCTGTTTGGTTTTTGTTGTCTTTCGTGCTTTCGTACCCATTGTTGCCACAACCATGTCATGGTCCTGATACTAGTTTCAATTTGGACATCCTCTGTGAGTTGAGGTCTATTTGTTGCCATTAGATCCAATCCATTTCCATCATGAGTGGCGTTCCTATCTCTTCTAGGTAGCTTTCAGACAAGGCATTTAGTAAAGTTTCACAAGATGTCTCATCACGCCAACTACTAACAAAACCATAATTTTACCAATTAATTGTTGGATGATCGAAGTCTCCATCGATGGTTACAGTATGACTGGGGAACTTACGTACAAGTTAACAGAGGTTTTCTCTAAAGCTTTCTGTTATATCAGAAGATGAGTCTCGTGGGCGATGGGAGGCAGTATTGAATATTTCTGGTTACATAGTCTTAGGCTCGTAGTGAGAATCTCTGTGGAGGGAGTTTCCATCACTGTGAGAAACTGTCGTACAGAATTCGAAAGTGTCAGGAAGAGATAAGACACATCATTCTTGAAATTCCCATGTCAAAAGTTAAGAATCAACATAGTTGCCGGACGACCGCGGAGCTCAGCCGGAACTCACAAACAAAACGTGGATTATTAGCGTTACGTGCTGACATGTCAAGGCAGAAAACGATTGGCTGGTGTAATTAAGCATCATTGAGTCTATTGATCAGTGTTTATTTTCAGTAAGGACTGAGCACGGAACGGTATAGCACGTAATTCGATCTACACTCTACAGTGTCCGTGAGTTTAGTACTCAGAACTTCCTTGAAGGTTGGCTATCAAGCACTGTTCGTTGGGCAGCGCATTCACTTGATCTGACTGAGTTCGACTTGTACGCCATGCGAAACGTGTAAAAAGCCTGATTAAAAGATACCACTGGCGTTTAAGACTAATTTCTTGCAAGGATTATTAAAAGTTGTGATGCTGTCCAAACTAAGTCAGAGTTCTTAGAACGGATGGAGATGAATTCATAGGAATGCCTACATCGACACCAGAAGCAGAAGTTTCATCGGTATTTCCAAATTTAAGTATAGTCTGTTACTGGTCGCTTAAACTGAAGTATCATTTCGTGCTGGCCGTGTGCAAGTATTTTGTGTTATAATTTTTGGATGAGGAGTGTCCATATCAATACTCCGAATATAATTTCTTCTTCTTCAGCATCCCTTAAAACCAAATGAGATGGCACAATGACTAGGGTGCAGCACGAGCAGTCCGAATGGGAAAGGTTTAAATTCCCGTCGACTTACTGCAGTTTAGGATTTATAAGGGTAACTTCAACGAATGCCATAATGGTTATTTAACAACATTAGGACTGATTCCCCAACCTGGTCTTCATCTCCAACACCTTCCTTCATGTGGAACGATCATTTCTGTGCCCTACAGAGAGGAGGAAGATTTTCAGGGCGACGTGACTGCTCACTTTTTATCGTCCGTAGCTACAGTTCCAGTAGATTTCCTGCACCATGACTGACCATAAGAATGACATCGGGTAGTTTCAAATTTGATAAAGATGATTTGATGCACGCGGATGGGATATATAGCTAAGGAACCTAGCTTATAAAGTACTTGTAAAATGTAAAGGCATGTATAAAAAAGCATGAAGCCCGTATGCTAGCTACAAGCATGATATGAAAAGAAACCTAAAATACTAAACATCTGCAAAAAATTCTCAAAAACCAAAGTACCATCAGACGACAGTGTTGAAGAAAGGGTTAGTAAGGAAGAGAGACAGAGGTAGAAAGCGTGTGGAGAATGCAGGAAAGCAAGCTACATACTGCACACGGGGCAACGAGATGTAATAGGAATCCTAGCGGTCTAAGGCGCTGCAGTCATGGACTGTGCGGCTGATCCCGTCGGAGGTTCGAGTCCTCCCTCGGGCATGGGTGTGTGTGTTTGTCCTTAGGACAATTTAGGTTAAGTAGTGTGTAAGCTTAGGGACTGATGACCTTAGCAGTTAAGCCCCATAAGATTTTACACATTTTTTTTTAAAATAGGAATCTTTCTGCGATAAATCTTTATCATTATAGGAAGGAAGAAAGGAGGCTTTAGTAAGGTAACTCAGGCACTGTCAGCGGTTGAAATATTCTGTAAAATCTATCATGTGTGATGCGCTAACGTGTGGTGTCACCGCCAGACACCACACTTGCTACGTGGTAGCCTTTAAATCGGCCGCGGTCCGTTAGTATACGTCGGACCCGCGTGTCGCCACTATCAGTGATTGCAGACCGAGCGCCGCCACACGGCAGGTCTAGAGAGACTTCCTAGCACTCGCCTCAGTTGTACAACCGACTTTGCTAGCGATGGTTCACTGACAAAATACACTCTCATTTGCCGAGACGATAGTTTAACATAGCCTTCAGCTACGTCATTTGCTACGACCTAGCAAGGCGCCATTATCAGTTACCATTGATGTTGTGAATCATGTACCGGCAAGACCGACGTTCTTCATTAACGGATTAAAGTTAAGTATTCCACCAGCTACGTCCGTTTTTCTAAATTCTAATTTCCTTGTCCTGTTACAGACCTCACGCCAGCCTGCGTGAGCTAAAACGCATGCCTTTCGGCCTCCTTCTAGTAACACGGTGTTGGCTCTCCTGCCAACCAAAACATAACGTATAGGGTATTTAGGCCTACAGAGTTACGTAAGGGGACTTTTAAGAAGTGTAGCTAGCGAGAACAATTTTTTGCTTTCCGAATACTCCACAAGGAAGCGAGAAAGGAAATGGAATACGAATTGGTGATAACTCTCCAAAAAGTGCTGTCTTTAATAAGCGTTTAATTCCGGCTGGTCTTTAAGGACCGATTTGTTTTCCATAGAATTTTTAGCCTGGGCATTACGAATGTGTTATTATACCTCTCATGAAAAAGCGATGGTGATGAAAAATGTTTGTAATGATGGTTTTTGTATGCACAGAAGCTTTTTGCTGGCAGTTTAGTGTGACCGTTACTTCTGTCAGTGCTTCCTTCGTGTGAATAAAAGGTGTAGTGTGAATGAACTTTACACAAAGTGGTAGGTTCCACTACAAGTGATTGAGTGAAATGGTTTTTATTTTGACAGAGTATAAGGACATGCCGTCCTCAATAGAAAGCGTTCATTTGAGCACTTTGGGGGTCAGAGTACTCTTCAGGTTGCAGTCCGTCTTCAAGCCACAACTGGCCCATCGGGACCACCCGACCGCCGTGTCATCCTCACTTCAGGATGCGGATAGGAGGTGCGTGTGGTCAGCGCACCGCTCTCCCGGTCGTTATGGTGGTTTTCTTTGACCGGAGCCGCTACTATTCGGTCGAGTAACTCATCACGAGACTAAGTGCACCCCGAAAAATGGCAACAGCGCATGGTGGCTGGATGGTCACCCATCCGAGTGCCGGCCACGCCCGACAGCGCTTAACTTCGGAGATCTCACGGGAACCGGTGTATCCACTGCGGCAAGGCCGTTGCCTACTCTTCAGGTTGATGACAGGTTTACTTGATACTAACAGTTTGAAACTTACTAGATGAAACGGTCATCTGTGTAGTAATTTGGATGGGTTTTTGAAGACGCATTCATCGTGTTACATCAATGCTCTGTTGAGCAGTGCAGCATTTTCTGTGTAGTTTGGGAGATGTTCCGCAGGTGGCGGAAGCTTTTCGGATCCATCCTATTTCTGCAGGAGTGTGAGGGTGTGCCACGTGTGCAGGGTGGGCCAGCCGGTGGAGTTGGTTAGTGCAGCGGACAGAGCCCGAAGACGGCCGTACCTGTAGCAGCAGCGCGAGGGCGAGGGCGAGCAGCAGGCAGCACGCCGGGGCCGGGGAGAGGCGCCGCGTCCGCTCCATGGCCAGTCACAGGCTGAAACAGCAACGCACACCTCCGTCACACTACAGCTCTGCACCAGTCGTATGCACTAAATCTAGCGCTTAGCGAGCAGGGAAAAATTTCTTAGATTTATAACATCCTGCGAAACACAGTACAACTTGACATAAGACATTCCGACAACTTATATGTAAACTTCCTGGCAGATTAAAACTGTTAGCCGGACCGAGACTCGAACTCGGGACCTTTGCATTTCGCGGGCAAGTGCTCTACCAACTGAGCTACCCAAGCACGACTCACGCCCCGTCCTCACAGCTTTACTTCTGCCAGTACCTCGTCTCCTGGCAGAAGGAAAGCTGTGAGGACGGGGCGTGAGTCGTGCTTGGGTAGCTCAGTTGGTAGAGCACTTGCCCGTGAAAGACAAATGTCCCGAGTTCGAGCCTCGGTCCGGCTAGCCGGCACGGTAACTCAGCGTGTTTGGTCAGAGGGTTAGCTGCCCTCTGTAATAAAAAAAACTGAGTTAATGGATCAGCGACGAACTAAAACGGATGTCTTGTGACATCCGACCCGAGCAGATGCAACGAACGAAAGCGAAAAAAATGACATTGAGATTACAAAAAAAAAAAAAAAAAAAAATGTTTGTAGAGCACTTGCCCGCGAAAGGCAAAGGTCCCGAGTTCGAGTCTCAGTCCGGCACACAGTTTTAATCTGCCAGGAAGTTTCATATCAGCGCACACTCCACTGCAGAGTGAAAAATCTCATTCTGGAAGCTATATGTAGTTTTCTCATTTCTGTATTTCCGAACATGTGTCGAGGACCTTTTAATTGGACAAGCATTCTAGCCTTTCTGTGGAGAACCTAAATCAGTACTGTGATTTGAGGATCGAAATCACACCCGATCTAAAAGTACGACTCTTTCTCCGCTCCCACTAAGTGGACTGTTTCTCTCTCGCTTTTCATTCGTTCGATCGTTCCTTCCTTAACACACAGAATACAGGGTTATTTGGTAAGCGTTACGGAGATGTTTAGCAAACTCAAGAGAGGCGCACCGCGATATAGCTTGCTGTCCAGGTTTCGAGAGGGTGCGTTCCTGGATGAGGTATCAAATATATTTCTTCCCCCTACTTATACCTCCCGAGGAGATCATGAATGTAAAATTAGAGAGATTCGAGCGCGCACGGAGGCTTTCCGGCAGTCGTTCTTCCCGCGAACCATACGCGACTGGAACAGGAAAGGGAAGTAATGACAGTGGCACGTAAAGTGCCCTCCGCCACACACCGTTGGGTGGCTTGCGGAGTATAAATGTAGATATAGATGTAGACAGGTATTAAAATCACCCCTATGCGCCAAAGCACACTAGCGAGTAATACCACCTTGTACTTTGGGAAATAAGCAGTTTTTAAGACGTATTGTGGGTTTAAACAAGTATCCTCTGTTTATGCTACCACAACATTCTTAAATAGGCGTAGTTTGAGACTGCATTTACCTGTCGTGTCATAGTAAGAACGAATGTGCCTTTGCTGATGTCGCTACACATCTGCACACGCTATAATCCCGATACCAAGTCCAACTACATGTATTTTAGGTTTTATTCAATGTTTAAGTCATATGTCACTAAGGATTTTCGTAAGTCGATTTCAGTTATGACAGAAGGGATCTTGAGATTTCACTCCAGATCTCCGACGTGATCGTAAGGGAGAGTGTTGGATACACCACTTGCTGTGCAGAAGTCAAGCAGCCGCGAGTGAAACACTCTGAGGTCTACTCAGTGCATAGTAAAAGTATTCTCTTCCTACTACCACAGTTATTATAAGTGTATACGAATATGTATCCGTAAGCAAGATGCATATCAGCTTTCAGTAACAGTGAGCAGTTGGAACGCCTTCAACTCAAGTGGCGTCATTGGGAGCAAGTTGGAGAAGCCTAATGGTAAATTAATGCTATGTGAGTATAATGCACCAGAAATTTGTCTCCAAGTTCCATCCGTTTTGCTTTCAGCTATACAGATTTATATCGGATGAAATTCTATTGTCTTCGCTACATTGACGTAGTCAATCGGATTAGAAACTGGAAAACTTTCTGAGGATTAGCTCAGTTAATGAACACTAAGAGATATTGGTCACGTATCTGCGAAACATTAATGAGAACAGTACACTTTCAACGGCCTGGTTAACGGACAGGTGCTGTGTCCTAAAAGAAACAGGAGCTTAGTAATGTTTCCCTGACAGTTTACTTTCGGATAATCTACCAGACATTTATACAACGAAATCTTTAGCATTTTTTGTATCACACTCATTACTTTACAGCAGTTAATTTTACGTCATAATTCTCATGACGGATAAAAACAAACGGTCTGTGGCCATCAGACCGAAACCCTGGCTCTTCCAGGTAGAGGTGTACCACATGAGACTTCCGAAGACGTCTCACAAATTCAGTCTACAAGTACTTTTCTCTTGTTCTATAGCGTGAATTTGATGCTCTCTTGCCGTATAGGCAGAACGAGTCTCCTTTTGGTTCTTCAGCTGCATCAAAACGAAAGTAAACATCCAAATCCGGATATTTTCAAACATCATGTTATCAGACGTAAAATTAGTTTGTCAACCCTTTAAAGTTAAGCACCGTTATAATCGCCAGCGTTTCGTTTAATGAAGCAAGTTGTCGCCATATTCACTCACTGGCAGACTGTTGGACGAAAATCTGGGATCTGATTAATTTCAGCGTACACGTATTTGTCGAAAACATCACAATAGCTTCGAAAGTTTTCTCCAGTGCAATAAAATGTTAGTACGTTCGGAATTATAATCAGCAATCTCATACTTGGAAAAACTACGCTGTAATTTGCCACAGAAATGTTCATCTCTACATGTCTCAGCTTCACATAAAATCCTAGTATTCTAGATATAATGAAAGCATTGGACCTGAAAATTTTAAAATAACATTAATTTTTTTGACGCAGAAATGTCGAGGAACTTTTGAATCTGTCGAAGAAAATCATTTTATGGCTGTGAAATGCCAACAGCAGTATAATCGTGGAAGAAGAAATTTGAAAACAACTAACATTTTCTGACACATAAGTAAAAAGGAAGTTATGCCTCCAGGTAAACGTGTCAGATGAGGAGCTGTTTTGTAAAACAGAAGAAGCAACAGGTTTTTCGATAAATGTCAGTAGAAAGGGTAAAAAGGCTAAGAAGCTGGGAGTCCCATAGATTTTGAGATCATTACAGACAAAAGCACGAACTCTGATTAGTCAAGGGAAACGTCCTAGCATTCGACTGACGTAATTTATGGTAGTCACAGGAAACATAAATCTGGATCTCTAGTTGGTAATTTGACTCTTGTCCCTTTTCAGAAATAAGGCCACTGTCTTACCCACAGCAAGAAAGGTGTAGATATTGTAAGGAGAGGAACATATAGTGGTAAATGTACTAAGGCAACCTGTAATGGTTGACGTGAAACTGAAAGGAAGTTGAGAAGAAATTTGTAGACACAAACATGTGAAACAGTTCTCGGGGACGTCTGCTGTTATAAGTATCTACTGAAGTAAAATATGGCATTAGAGAGACGACAGCCGGCCTGGGTGACCGAGCGGTTCTACGCGCTACAGTCTGGAACCGCGCGACCGCTACGGTCGCAGGTTCGAATCCTGCCTCGGGCATGGATGTGTGTGGCGTTCTTAGGTCAATTAGGTTTAAGTAGTTCTAAGTTCTAGGGGACTGATGACCTCAGAAGTTAAGTCCCATAGTGCTCAGAGCCATTTGAACATTTTTGAAGATGGAAGACAAACAGTCCAACGACTGACGCCTAGAACAAATTGTAAAATTTTGAAAACAAATTCGATGTTCTGGCACCGACTGACGTACAGAAGGAAGTTTTCTCTCAAAATAGGTCAGATAAATTATTTTCGAAAGGACGGAGTGATTTATTTTTGTCTTTGACCTGCTACTATGTTCTTCCATAATTCACTTGTAGATCCCTTATCGACTGACGTGTCTGTGTTTCTTCCCACAAGCAATACGATCGTAGAAGGCGACGACGCTCGAAATACTATAACACGTATTAGGACTGCCACAGAATCTTTCACATGTAGCACTGGTGCTGCAGTAACGGCCTGATAGTCCACACAAGTGCACGGCCGAGACGTAGAGACGGCTCGACGTCCACGTGGCTGCACTGCAACCGCGAACACGCGAGTAATAAAGAACATTGCCTGGTAATGCGAGTTCCGTTGGCGTCCGTCGGCGACTGAGCGGCAGTCCGGCGGGCGCTGAGCGGAGCTGCGTGAGGGCACTGGAGACGCACGCGGAATCGCGCGCGCGCGCTGGGCCGGTGTCAGCTGTGTCGGCGTGCCGCGGCCGCTGGGAAGACGCGCGCAGACTGGCGCCGCCGAGGCCGCGCGCGCCCGCCGCCGCCGCTGACCCACTGAGCGGCCCCCACCCCAGCCCGAGCCCGTGACCGCCGCTCCGACGGCGCCCTCGCGAAGAAAGTGAACACAGCCCGCGCACCTGACGGACACTCCGCCACAGACACGTCCCGATACCAACGTACAAGATACGTCTAGAAAGGTCGGTAACTGAGCCAATACCGAAATGGCAACACGTTTACTGGTCGCGGAGGTCATTGTGAACGCCAAAGCCAGTTTCCGGTAGCATATGAAAGGTTCGCCTCCCTGCAAATCCATTAAACAGGTTGCGATAAGGACTACCAGGCTGGCATAAGAACTACTGAATTTCCCATGGTTCAACTGGCTCTAAGCACTGTGGGACTTAACATCTGAGGTCATCAGTCCCCTAGACTTAGAACTTCACTACTGGCCATTAAAATTGCTACACCACGACGTGTTACAGACACGAAATTTAACCGACAGGAAGAAGATGCTGTGATATCCAAATGATTAGCTTTTCAGAGTATTCACACAACGTTGGCGCCGCTGGCGACACCTATAACGTCCTGACATGAGGAAAGTTTCCAACCGATTTCTCGTAGACAAACAGCAGTTGACTGGCGTTGCCTGGAGAAAAGTTGTTGTTGTGCCTCGTGTAAGGAGGAGAAATGCGTACCATCACGTTTCCGACTTTGATAAAGGTCGGATTGTAGCCTATCGCGATTGCGGTTTATCGTATCGTGACATTGCTGCTCGCGTTGGTCGAGATCCAATGACTGTTAGCAGAATATGGAATCGGAGGGATCAGGAGGGTAATACGGAACGCCGTATTGTGAACTAGCCGTATTGTGAACTAGCAAGAAGTCATGGGGGAATCTGTTAGTTGGTTCAAGGTGTCAGAGGAAAGTCACGTTCAGTGTCAGGATCAAAAGTAGGCTACAACTAATCTGGATGGTAGCCGAAACTCTTGAATGTTTTGTCTGACATTTAGCAGCACAATCAAAAATCGATATCGATACTACGTGTCATAAGTAACTGTTTCATTACAACTCCAGAACTGTCCATAATGGGTCACGGCCAAAGAAAAAAATTAAAAACATAAAAGAAAGAAGAATATTAACCCGATGGCACTGCTGTGGAAAACAGAGTGTAGGAATTCGTGTAATATAAAAACTGGCTCAACCACATTTTTAAAAAGTTTCTAATACGTATCTCTGTCTTCCGTTACTGGGCCCATTGCATGTAAGAAAATAAAAACAAAAATTATGGCCAAAGTCAAATTTTTTATACCACTATTTGTCACATTGACTTGTGACTGACAGTAGATCAAACCGTGTGTGCATGCATCAGTGGCTACAAACTAAAAATTCGATCAACAGTGTAGTCAGAGATTCAGAAGACAGTAAAGGAAAACAAACGCTTATTTCCTGCACGAGAAACTGGTGTATGCGAGTGGAATGTCTAACTGCTCACGAGGCCCCAAACAAGGATCCGAATTAAATTAGCTCGAAGTATCTTGTGCTAAGTTCGAATTTTAGAAACACCATCACTGACACATGTGTTCATAAGCACCAAGGAAGAGTCACTGCGTGAGTTGCAAAGGAAAATTAGGGGAACGAGAGTGTATCAAATGCTTCACTCATGACAATGGCTACCAAGGGGTAGGTTTTCTCTCATTAAGGGAAAGTGGTTAGATGAAAGTTTTGATATGTGAGTAGAGGAGTGGAAGTGTCTTGCCGTGACAGATTTGAAAGGTAGCCCAGAAAGCCTTTGGAAATGTGTCCTGTGAGGTCCATACTCAATTGTACTAAACAGACAGTAATTAGTAATATCACTACAAAAAAACTGAGATCTCAATAATGAGAGAAACCTGTCTCTCAAATAGAAAGTGAAAACTGGGTTTTCAATGATACGCTATATCAACAGATTCCTACCAAGATACAGCCGATATCGAGAAATATACCTTTGGAAAAGCTGGTTGTTAATAACAGTGCATCGCTATTCGTAGATCTATTCGTAGATTTCTGTTAAAAGTAAACTCTAAAAACATAATTCAGTATCATAGAATGCAGTGATCAGTTGACCAGACTAGACACGTATGTTGTTTAAGTTAAATATGATAAAATGATTACTCGTGAGAGCAAGTTAGAGAATCGAGTGGTATTTTGATAGAAGTTCCATTTAATTTCCAGTACGCCTTCAAGAGAAAGAGAGTGGTAATTATATTAATAGACAAAATCGTAAGAACTGAAAAGAGTCATAACGATTATATTCATTTCTTGTTAGATATCATTCCACACTAATAGAATAAAGTGCACGATTAAATTTCTGGAGTCATGTCCATACGTGGTTATTTTTCCATGATTATGTTTTAGAATGGCTTAGGCGCTGCAAGTAAGGTACAATTTGCTGTCGTAAATACACTAGTCCCATACGCCTTTGCCCGCAATTAGCGTCTAATGTGCGGTAACCCGCAAAAAACCATGTAAAAAATAATTGCATTTGCAGTTCTATCGGCCAGTTCTGATTCCCAGACGAAGTTTTGAAAATCGTTTCCCTTTTCGAAGTTAACAGAAGCTTCTAACAGGAGCGTTTATTATGTTGATTCCAGACACACAAACAGTTGCACTTACTTACAATGTAACTGTAATGAATTTAGAATGAATGGTGGCCGTTCTGTTAGATTTGCGTGAAAACGGTTTCATTTTGTCGGCGTCTTGAAAACGCAATTTTCACCTTAGCGCGACCGGTGCTGTCTTCAGTCGGTTCACACGCAATTCGTATTACAGTCACAAAATAAGTCTCAGTACAAGTATTTTTACCCAGAACTGATTCACGTTTTTGTTAATAATACGTTCTCATTTAAAATTAATCAAAAAAGTCATAGAGTCATCATCAAATAATACCGTGAGCTCCCAACGTTATTGCAATCCTTCTAAAACTCGGCAAATACAAAAAAAAAAAATGGAATTTTTGCAGCATTTAACTTTCACTGGGCATTCAGGCGTGCTCTCCAAAAAAAATTTACGGACAGATTAAAATATTGCCGCGGCGGGACCCCAATACACAGCTCAACAATTCGCACTGCAAGGGAAATAACGAGATTGCTCAGCATCCCTTGTTTAGATTTTATGAATATAATTCATGATCGTATATCGATTCACTGCTAGAAATACCGATATGAATGAAAGTAGTTCTTTTGTCCACCTGATGCTTCACAGAGAAATACAGGAACGCTTAACAGGCAGGTTACTTTCTCTCTTTGCAATGTCTGCTGCGAGCAGTGAAATCAGTTCTCGAAGGGCTCCAGAAAATGTCAGCAGCGCTCAATTTAGGCTAATTTCCGATGTCTGGCTGGATATTTTCGGCGAAATCATGTGACGGTAAGTAAGCGCAAATATTAACTGATTGGTGTCTACCATTCATCTTATTGTCATCAGGTTTTCTGTGCTCACAAATACTTGTTCTCAGAAATTAGTCTGTTCGCAACCTTGCACTCTGCACTCTCTTGCACATCTTTAATGTTATGCACCCCCGCCCTCCCCCCCTCTTTCTTTCAGTCACCCAGCGAAGTAAACTCGATTACGTAGCGTAGCAAATGGATCATACTGTTGGTCCCTGCGCTCCACAACTGACAATGAGGTAAGTAATATTATTTCGAATAAGAGCATCGCTAAATAGCTAAGAGATACAAGTAGAGAAATGCGGTAATCTTTGATGTAAGGAGATTTTATTGTCTGTGCTGTCTGTGAAGACCAAATAACTCACGAACTCGTGGCATTGTTGCTTGTGCGGTTGCTCCATCCATACTGTCAGTCCTCATCAGTTCATTGATCCAGAGATTGATTAACCGAAAACAATTTTGGAGGCAGTTTTATTTGGACCACTCTGTTTTTTTCCGTTATTTTTTCTTCTTTTCTCACCGACAGCAAGTCTTACGGCGAGTCTTTAATTTTGAGTAGATTGGAGGGCATGAAGCGATTGTGAGAGGGAAGAGAAGGAAACGTTGTAGCTGTTAACAAAGGCAGATTTTTGCAACCTGTCTTCTATCCCCTAAAGTAACTGCAAAATCAAAGCAGCTCTAAGGACAGCCTCTTCGTAACTAGTACAAAAATTTATCAATTAATCATCTTCATTACGGTATTTTTATGTATGGAATCATCGTTGACTTTCTCATAGATAAGAGCTCAACACGTTGCTTAACGAGGAGAAATCGAGATATGTAAAGTTGTTATGGGACCAATACTATTTGCAATATACAATGTGTTGGGGGTATAAGTGCCCACATTTCTGTTGATGACTGAACACAGTGTACTGAACAATGATACATCAGTATTTACTTCATTTGCAGACTAATAATTGCAGCTATCACGAGTAGAACATTTTTCGGTTGGCTGGTACCACCAAGTAGGGTGACACAAGCAAACCATTAATGTTCGCTTCCCCTTGGGCAGCAGGTCAGGTATTGAGGTGTAGAAAACGGGCAGTCTACACTGAAAGCGCAGTTACAACCATGCAGGGACATCGGGTACTAAACTACATGATGTTTTCGCTGGACAACTATTAGATGCTGAGAAAAAACAACGAACACTTTGTGGTGGGTACATATTAAGGTACCTTTTATTAAAATATCTGTGCCTACACCCTTAACACACCGCGTATAAATGATCATGTAGTTAACTCAGAAGCTACAAGAGGCTGCAACGCCAGAAGAGTGTAGCGAAAGGCAGTCAAACCTGTCGAGAGTCGTTGATTGATGCAAGACCTGGCCGGTGACCATGAAAGTAAATAAATGTAACGTACTGTCCATAAACAGGCGAAGAGATACGTAACTGTTCGATTACGCTACTGGAGAAGCGTTATTGGAAATGGTAAGAACTGCAAAATACGTATGAGTATCATCCAGATCGAATTAAAAGTAGGAAAAGCGGACGCTAGGCTGAGATTTATCCGAATTCGTCCAACAAACAATTGGCCAACGAAACGCCTATCAAGTTGTATTAATAGAACAGATGCAGAATATACGATGAAGAGCGACGCATTTCGTTACGCATCGCTTAGAAAAGGGGAGAGCATCACGGGTATGCTTAAAAAACTCCATTGGCAGCCACTAAAAGAGAGGCGTCAAGCACGCCGTAAGGTTTTACTACGTGTTTGAATTCCTAAGGGACCAAACTGCTGAAGTCATTGGTCCTTAGACTTACGCACTGCTTAAACTAACACGCTAAGAGCAACACACACTCCCATGCCCGAGGGAGGACTCGAACCTCCGGCAAGAGCGGCCGCGCAATCCGTGATATGGCGCCCCAAACCGCGCGACCACTCCGCGAGACGTAAGGATTTACTGTTAAAATTCCGAGACCGTACTTTCGAAGGAGAGTGGGCAACAAATTACTTCTTTCCACGCATGTATCGCCAAATTACGGATCGAATAAATCAGAGAAATTGGAGCTAATGCGAAAGGGGGACAAAATATGACGTGACGCCGACATCGTTAGAGACAGAGCACAGCCTCGGATTCGACAACAATGGGGAAGGAAATCAGTCCATTACGGCAATCACCTCTAGCGATTTAGAGGGACCAGGGAAACAAATCAGCGAGGCTTAACACGGGTTTGAATCCCACTCTTTCCATTTGCGAGCCTAGTTTTTAGGCTTCCACTTACCAAATAAATTCAGAGCAAAGGCCAGTGGAGCGTCGTAACCATAATTGTTAGAGGAGTATTTTACTGTCGTACTTATAGAAATGACCGCTATTTCTACAACGGCTTTTCCAACCTGGAACCTTCCTCACTGGTAACTCGGTATCAATTAAGAAATGTAAAATATGTATGGGAATTACAAACATTGTAATAGAAACTCGTAGATTTCCACTAAAGCAACTAAAATGCTAACGCTACGCCCTGAAGAAGACTGCTGCAAAGTCGGTCGAAACGTCGGTATTATAGTTACTTTAGTGTTTCATAATAACGCGCCCTAATACCCAAGAAGACTTTATTTAGGCATTGTAATATAGTTTGAAGTAGAAAGAACACGTAGTTTTACTCCGAAGATGGACGAGGAGAAGACCTCGGCTTAGAAGAATTCCGAGGAATGCAGCAAATTCTGAGGGATGGGGCACTCGTTACTAATGTTCGGACACTTGAATTCCTATAAGGCCAACCTGAAATTAGAAGTCGCAGGAATTCAGAACAAGAAGCCAACATTGTTAACTAATATTTCTTTACGGAAGTACAATGTTTAAACAGTCTTATAGAAATGTATAGAAGAAGTATTGCATTAATCTTGCGATGTGCTGTAGGTACGGTAGTGATGTAATGAATGTCTCTTCTTCCTGAATTGTTCCAAAAAATGGCTCTGAGCACTGTAGCACAACTTCTGAGGTCATCAGTCCGCTAGAACTTAGAACTACTTAAACCTAACTAACCTAAGGACATCACACACACCCATGCCCGAGGCAGGATTCGAACCTGCGCGGTTCCAGACTGTAGCGCCTAGAACCGCTCGGCCACTCAGGCCGGCAGTTGTTCCAACCTCACACTACATATCAATGGTATTGCAGTTATAAAGAGATATGGAAGGCAAAAGAAAAGAGAGGATGGTATCCAGTGCTGAAATTTATCCGACTCCTCTCGACACACCAATGAATTTTATACTGTTGGTGATATTTTTCAACGTATGTAGCAGAAATGCCCGTAGCCAAATGCCTTAAGAAGGCTTGCTTAGTATATTGTGGACCCCCCTCACTATTGGTGGTAATTCTCAGCAACAACAGACTTGAATGCTTTGTTACAATTGGAGCTCGTGCGTCAGTATCCGCGGTCAACGTCGTACGCGCTTGGCTAGCCGGGAGGGCAGTGGGCATCGGGCGGCAGGCGCACGGCGCATGCGCAGCAGCGCGGCCGCATCCTGGAGAGGCATCACTGACCTACTGGTGCGTCCCAGTTCCGCGCGCCGCTCCCTGGTCCCGTTAGCCCGCGCCAGGTGGCGGCCACAGAAAGCGAAGCCTCTTCCTGCCCCTGCCGCTGCCCCCCCGCTGCCGGATGTCGTGTCCGCCCCCCACGGCTCTACACGGAACCGTCGGCTGCACCGCGCCTTGCGGAGCCGCCACAGACTTTCACTGCGCGCGCGCGCCTGGCACCAAATACGCGAAACTCAGGTCCGCATTCTGTCTCCGACAGCCGTAACTTGCGTGTCGCTTTCCACTCTCTGGGTGAACAGGTGCTTGTGAAATGAAACCCGTGAGTCTTTCTATGCCATAGTGCGACAAGGTGTACGTAAAACTTGTGAACTATTCTCAGTATGCTCAACTCACAGACTACGACTTCGATACGTCACAGCCCTCTCACATATGCTGCCTTATACCTTGTCAGAATTGCGGCAATGATGGAAACGATAAAGACATGCAGATACGGTATTACAGCTTGCGGCGATATATGAGTGAAATTCGGGCCAAGTAGTCCTCACTGACACTTCGTTGTTGTACAGCACTATATCTTCACCGTTCCCTGGACTTAAGAACCATTTGAGGCTAAAATATTTATCAAACTACATGAATGTGTTGGATAAAGATTCGTGCGTATACTGCAGTTACCCGTAATGTGAGCCGGCCTAGATGGCCGAGCGGTTCTAGTGGCTACAGTCTGGAACCGCGCGACCACTACGGTTACAGGTGCGAATCCTGCCTCGGGCATGGATGTGTGTGTTGTCCTTAGGTTAGTTAGGTTTAAGTAGTTCTAAGTTCTAAGGGACTGATGACCTCAGCTGTTAAATCCCATAGTGCTCCGAGCCATTTGAGCCATTTTTTTTTTTTTAATCGCAATATAAAGTTCTTCGACGATGACCGGTTTGTGTCACTAATGACCGTCTTCAGATCTGTTCTACACACGTTCTAATGTGATAAAGCCGTAATGGCATCGTCAAAATATATAATTACACTCAGCAAAGCATCTCATGTTCTGCTCATTCTATTCTGAAAATGAGTGTTGCATAAAACCTCACATTGGATATCCGAATGAGACCGAAACCTCTTCACTCTGGATCTGAAAGCCACTTAATCTCTGATGGCTCAGTTTCCTATTTGAAGTTCATTCAAGCATCAAGTACGTTGCTCTGTCGCTGCAGATAACATTTTAGTTTTCACTCTGGCTGCTCAAGTTGCTCCTCAACTGGCCTCACAAAGGCTGAGTGCACCCCCCTTGCCAACTGGGTTCGACAGACCCGAGCGGTCACCATCAAGTGCTAACAATCCCCGTCAGCTATCAGTTTCAATGGTGTGACGGGAACCGGTGTTACCACTACGGCAAGGCCGTTAGTGTTCAGTTAGGACTACCAAATAAAAATTTCCACATGGTTTAGTAAAATGACTATTAGCTTTAAAATTTGATACGTGAAATATAAATCACAATGGAAGTGGACCCAGAAAGAGCTGATCACAGCGTTGGTGATGCACGTTAGAAAGAAGGAAAGTGAGTTAAAGTTTGGCATACCGTCTACATCATTTAAGTCAGAGAACAATATCAGATCCGACAAGAATGGACAAGGAAATCCACTGTCGGCTTAATGAACCATTCGTGCAATCGTCTCGAGTAATTTAGGAGGATCTTGGAAACAAATTAAGAAGGTCTAACAGGAGTTTTAAGCTATTCTTTTCGAACGATATTCTAGTTCATTGGCTCTTACTCACCAAGTAATATCAGAGAAATGTCCCGTACAGTGTCGTAGCCATACTCGTCAGGAAACCAAGTTACACCTGTGTTTATGGTAGCTGATACTGCCTCTAGTTCAGCATTACTAAACCAGGAAGTTTCGTAAACTTTAGCTGTGTATCGGTCATGAGGCATAAAAGATGTATGTGCATTGAGTGCATAAAATTGCAGCAGATGTCTTAACTGATGTTCTGTCTTGCTCGTCATCTGTTTCAAGAGGGCGCCACCTGAGAGAACCTGTTGAATGAAGACGCGGCTCCTCTGACAAAAGAACCTATCACAATTTCTTCCATAAAATGTTTTTTGCACATTCGCTAGCCTTAATACCACAGCAAACACATCAATAGCTGATTATAATTTATAACTGAACACAGCATAAAAATGTGCACATCGTCAATAAAAGTTTACTGCTGGTGAAAACACATAGACGCAACCTGCTTTTACCTTTTTCTATTATCGCTACAACTTTCACAACGACGTTTACGTTGATTATAGTCTCCTGCAAATATCGCCATACGATTGTGAGCTCACTGAGTAAAGAAACTTAGATAGGTCCTCAAGAAAAATAGTTGTATATACGTTGCTGTTCCTTCAAGAACTAACCTCAAAACTGTGTACAGTATGGTTAGTGTGAAACCCTCACCTGCTAAAAGGATCTCATTGTATCATGCTGTCTCTCTACAAGCAGCTGTAAACAAGTTTAGAAATCAGCCCTAGACATCGATGCACAATATCCTGACTTGGGACGAGTACTAACACCATCTGTTACTATCATGGGGAACAGACCCAGATGCCCAAATATTGTGACGTCGATTACGCGTCCGAGATCACGAACAAGGGAAAAGACGACGGACGCAAGAGGCTTGGATGGAAGGAGAACATGACATAGAGTAAATGTAGTTAAGAAACTTTGTACATCTCTACTGAGAAGCCGCCTCCGAAGCTAAGGGCGGTCGTCTTGGCGGTAGCTTATTTGAATCCTGGTGATGGATCAAATTTCACACTGCGGGTCAAAGATCTTGGTGTGAGAGCATGTAACACTGAACCGTCATCCGCTGGAAAGGTGAAGCCATGAAACACGACAATATTTTGGTGCTATTCAAGAGGAAACGTTTTTACACCTGTTCCGGGTTTCAGCTTCTCTCTTCCTTTAATTCCATCATCATCTACTTAATTTAGATGCACAGGAAGGAGGAAGGCGACTACAAGCCACCTGAATTGCAATATTGCCAAAATAGTCTTTCGGTATTCTTTTATTCGAATGGAATTGATTTACATTGACTAACTGTGACGAGTCACTGCCACCATATACACGATAAGCACTTGCTTATGTAAAACCACCACTCACAGATTAGGCCTTAGGCCTGTTCCGACTGGAAGATTGCTGCCTACTAGGCGGTGCGATGAGCAATCTGCGGGCATGGAACACGTGATCAGCATGTCACCTAACCCTCCAGCCATTATTGCCAGCAGATGAATCCTGGTAACGCCTCTGATTCTTTATTCAAGCAGCTCCTCATTTGGCCCCACGAGGCCGAATGGATCCTGTTCCAGACCTCCCTAAGCAAGAAAACTCCGAGAAGATACCGGGAATCGAACCCAAGACCTTCCTTACAAAAGGCAAGTTCCAGAGGCAGTCTGTTATGCATAAATGTATAATAATTCTTGCGATCTTTAATGAATCATGGGATATGATGACAATGGCTCGCAATTTTTAGCCCGTGTGGTTAAATTACCTTTGACCAGAGGGTGCAAACGCATTTCTCGAGTAAAGTTATATTGTTGCTTCCCCTTGTTCATGTTTTCATTTTTGAAATCCGTAGAAATTAAGGATCATCTCCTACAGGCAATTAATCACACCCCTATGAAAATGAGAGAGACCGGGACGTACGTATTACAACTGGATTCCGAATTAATGGCGCTGTTTAGCTACTTATATGGCTCCTGGTGTTGCCGTCTCCGCACTGTGTTTGCATTACTGGTTACCGACTTTCGTGGAGCAGAATCGTTTCAGGGGTCCGACAGGTATGGATACTGCGTTGCCGCTGACTTAGCATAATCTATTCTCGGTCGTCCTTTCCTTCGGCCTCGAGAGCCGAGCGTAATAATAATGTGAGTTACAAGCGTCGCTTCCCGCTCGGGTTGGCAGCGCTGATGTACGCCGCGGCCGGCATCCCCTTATTACTACCTGCTGCCGCGTCTGCTGCGCGGCGCGGAACGCTATCAATAATTTGCCGGGCGCGCCATCAGTCTTCCTAACCTACCGCTTGGCCCTGTCTCTTGGAGGCAGGACGTCGCGTCCCGTGTTTTCGGTTTTTTCCCGCCGCCCGCGGGATGTTTGGGTGAAACCTGTTTGACGTGCCGGACCACCTCGAAGGGGCGCTTTCGTTGTCGTTAGCCTACTGGAACACATTCCGCCAACTTGATCCCGTTCCCGTCTCGGAAGAGGCCAGCCGATTCTCCAAACCGGATGACGGTGTGGCAACCCCTCGGGGGCAGAAGAAAAAAAAGGGATTGGAAACAGGAAGTCTGCAACGACTCCGTAATATCGCAGAAACTGCGTTCACTTGTACGGGTAGCGTGTATTGGTGCTTCTGTCTATCGGAAACCGCTAGTGCGGTGCTGTTTCATGTGCCCGACTGTAGACGATGTTCATACATAATGCCTCTTTCACTTGGATGTAAGTTGTTTTGAAATAACTAAAAATTGTTCAAATGGCTCTGAGCACTTAACATCTGAGGTCATCAGTCCCCTAGAATTTAGAAGTACTCAAACCTAACTAACCTAAGGACATCACACACATCCATGACCGAGGCAGGATTCGAACCTGCGACCGTAGCGATCGCGCAGTTCCAGACTGAAGCGCCTAGAACCGCTCGGCCACCATGGCCGGCTTCAAATAACCTTCACTTGCTGCTGAATGATTTTATTCTTGGAGAGTGCATGGTGTCAGCTTCAACCTTCCGTGCCTTTATTTCAAAAAATGGTTCAAATGGCTCTGAGCACTATGGGACTTAACTACTGTGGTCATCAGTCCCCTAGAACTTAGAACTACTTAAACCTAACTAACCTAAGGACATCACACACATCCATGCCCGAGGCAGGATTCGAACCTGCGACCGTAGCAGTCGCGCGGTTCCGGACTGCGCGCCTAGAACCGCTAGACCACCGCGGCCGGCGCCTTTATTTCTCAAGAACCTTCATATTTAAATGAGCTGGTCATCCCATCAATAGACTAAGTTACATTTTCTTGTAACTCTTATCTACCTTACGTGCCCTTGCAAAGAAATAATCCATTTCATATACTTGGTTAACAATATACAGAAAGAAACCATCGGGCACCACTGATGAACCACTGAAGTCTTATTTAGGTGTTTTGGTCCTGTAACATTCATTCATTCCAATATTTTACCTGGCATCTGTTTCTGTTTATTCACAAAGAGTGTTGCCGTATTCAGTTCCATTAAAATTCGCCTCTGTGTCCGAGACTACAAACGCATGTACGTGATTCAAATTCTACTGCCGCTCGGGGGAGCCTTACCAAGGTTCGCGCGGCTCTCCCCGTCGAAGTTTCGAGTCCTCCCTTGGGCATGGGTGTGTGTGCTGTCCGTAGCATAAGTTAGTTTAAGTTGGATGAAGTAGTGTGTGAGCCGGCCGCGGTGGTCTAGCGGTTCTAGGCGCTCAGTCCGGAACCGCGGGACTGCTACGGTCGCAGGTTCGTATCCTGCCTCGGGCATGGATGTGTGTGATGTCCTTAGGTTAGTTAAGTTTAAGTAGTTCTAAGTTCTAGGGGACTGATGACCACAGATGTTAAGCCCCATAGTGCTCAGAGCCATTTGAACCATTTTTGAAGTAGTGTGTGAGCCTAGGGACGGAAGACCTCATCAGTTTCGTCCCACAGGAACTTACCACAAATTTGGAAATTCTACTTTTCCTGACGGGACGATTGTGCGTTAATATCCCTGCCGCAGTGCTTTAGTGATCGGGCGTGTGTTACAATGTTTACACTACTCAGAGTGGGAACGTCAAACCTGTCGGCCTATTGGAGCTACTTAGGGTCCAGCAGTGACCTGAAGCCATACCCGCTGGTTCCCCACACCATGACGCCACGAGTAATATCACAGTGCCTCTCCAAAGCACTGGAAGAATGGGACCTCTCTGCAGGTGCTTCTCCCCCCGTCGCCGCCGTAATGGCCGACGACGGTCGCCCAGACTAACGCTGAACTGCAGTTTATCGCTAAGCACGGTGCGACTCCATTCATCAGTAGTCCATGATCGCTAGTCAAAGCAACACTCCAAACGCAGCCGTTTGCTTTATGGTGTTAACTGCAGCTTACACATGGGACGGTATTTCCCTACTCTGGCCGCTGCAAGTCTCCGATCAAGGCGCGAAATGACGCAGAATGTTACTCGTTTTCGGATGTAGGCGCTTCGTACACAGTGCAGCGATCCTCCCTTATGGTGGTCAGATGTGGTCGACCGAAGCCTTGATGACGAGTATGCCCGCCTTCGCGTTCCCATGCTATCCAGTATCGGCCCAGTGTCTCATCCAAATGCCCCACAGATCTGATATTGTACAAGTTGACCAGCCGGCCACATGCATACCCACAAAATGTTCAAATGTGTGGGAATTCCTAAGGAACCAAACTGATGAAGTCATCGGTACCTAGACTTACACACTACTCAATCTAACTTAAACTAACTGATGGTAAGAACAACACACACACCCATGCCCGAGGGAGGACTCGAACCTCCGGCGGGATGGGCCGCGCAATCCGTATCATGCCGCCTCAAGCCGAGTGGCCAAAAGCAGATGCACAATAAGAACCCTTACAACTGTACGAGGTGCTGATATCGCTGTCTCACACGTGTACGTGGCGTCTCAACGTCCTTCACAACATCTGACGCTGTTCGCACCCCTTGTTTACCGGAACAGACCTGGTAACAACACAGAACACGACCAGTACTAAAGCACTCTGCCATCTGTTCTACCACTCACACAGAATCGCAAATCTTCTCTTTCCATACCCGCCAATGGTGTGCACATCTACGAAAATGACGTTGACACTCTACCATATTTTTCGGGTGCTTCACTTTTATTGATAGCCATTGTATACAGTAACAAGGATGTTTAAAAAATAGTGAGAGGTGTCCATTGTAATTAGAAGCATATGGTTATTGCCTTCTAAATGCTGATATTATCGTAGAAGTTTAGTATATGTGAGGGTGATTTGGCATTGGTGTTTTGTCCCGTGGTGAAGGTGCCGTCGAAGATCCTCCGAAAGCAAAAAAGATTCGATTCGGTGACTACGACAGAGCAGCTCCGATTAGTTATAGGTAGGTGGAACAGTGGCAGAAGACAACGAGAGTACTCCTTCAAGTGGATGATCGTACAGTGTGTCGTTCGCTGTTGAAAGAGTACGGTTGTCTGTATCCATGTTGGAGTGGGAAGTGGGTATCGGGACACTATGGAAAATTGTATAAGCGATGAGGTCTTATTTTTGGAAGATAGTAGATGCTTACGAAGGGAGGAAATGGATTAATTAATTGTCAATTCGGTTGAACACAAAATGTCCTCAGTTCAAGAAAAGGGCCGCTTGTACATTTACGTTGAAGACAGAGTGACAATAAGATTTATTTAGGATAACGCACGTGTTTATAAGGTGCATAAACATAAGCGTGCTCATCCTGTCCTCAAGCGTGGCGGGTATGGAAAGAATTATTTCGACGGAGGAGACCAGAGACTAGCCAGTGTGGTCTGGTTCGGTTGGGTGAGGTTTCGATTTGCAGTTTCGTTGCCGGCCGCGGTGGTCTAGCGGTTCTAGGCGCTCAGTCCGGAGCCGCGCGACTGCTACGGTTGCAGGTTCGAATCCTGCCTCGGGCATGGATGTGTGTGATGTCCTTAGGTTAGTTAGGTTTAAGTAGTTCTAAGTTCTAGGGGACTGATGACCACAGATGTTAAGTCCCATAGTGCTCAGAGCCATTTGAACCATTTTGCAGTTTCATCTGTAGTTGGAATGGCAGTGGTTGCGTAAAGTGCTCGTTCAGGAAGGGTTAAGATTTCGGCGTTGTTTGCTGTAGAAAAATCCTTCGCAGTGAGGGATGAGGCCGGTTTTTGCCGTCTGTTGAATGATTGTAGTACAGTGGCATTGTTCAAAAATGTTCAAATGTGTGTGAAATCTTGTGGGACTTAACTGCTAAGGTCATCAGTCCCTAAGGTTACGCACTACTTAACGTAAATTATCCTAAGGACAAACACACACCCATGCCACAGGGAGGACTCGAACCTCCGCCGGGACCAGCCTTCATGACTGCAGCGCCTTGGACCGCTTGGCTAATCCCGCGCGGCAGTGGCATTGTTAGCAGTGGTATACTTGGCTTGGGTATCTGCTATCGGTGGCGTGTACAATGTACCGCTTGCGCATTATTAAATCTTACAGTGAATAATAAATAGAGGTTGTGGTGAAGACATAAGGAAATCCCTGTACTACACGCGAAGCGTCAATTAGTGGTCGCACTCTCGAAGAACGTGTTGTTGCACATACAATGGCAGGCGGCAGCGTTGAGCGTTGAGCAGGGGAAGGCGGATGTGTACCGTGACATTCCGCACCTCGACACTTTCCCCTGACACCGGCACCGGCTTTCTTTCCGCCGCAGCGTCTGTTCGTGGCGCGGCACGGCGTGTCTTAGCGGCGCATTTCGTCCGCAGGATCTCCGACCGTGAGATTGAACCGCCAACCTGCGGTCGCTCCCGTCAATGGGGAAGCATTGCGCAAGGCTCTGCTGTCACTGCCAAGCTGAGTTCTTCCAGATTACCTGACTGGCAACTAAGCTTTCCGGAGCTCTACCGCGTTACCCAGTGCTGACCTGGTAAATGTTAAGCTCAAAAAGTCGACAATTATCTTCCGTCTAAATCTTTTATAATACAGCTACCCACAAAATAATTCACGAGTTCCTTTTCCTTCCTTCCTAAGAGGTTAATTAATTATTTGCGGCAAGTGCAGTTCTCAGGCGGTCATATACAGTTTGTATGAGCAGCACGTGACGTGTAGAATGACAATGTTTGCAGCCGGCCGCGGTGGTCTCGCGGTTCTAGGCGCGCAGTCCGGAACCGCGCGACTGCTACGGTCGCAGGTTCGAATCCTGCCTCGGGCATGGATGTGTGTGATGTCCTTAGGTTAGTTAGGTTTAAGTAGTTCTAAGTTCTAGGGGACTGATGACCACAGCTGTTAAGTCCCATAGTGCTCAGAGCCATTTGACAATGTTTGCAACCTCTGACCAATATTTTCCTTGCCGCAGTGGCTACACCGGTTCCCATGAGATCACCGAAGTTAAGCGCTGTCGGGCATGGTCGGCACTTTGATAGGTGACCATCCTGGCCGCCATGCGCTGTTGCCATTTTTCGGGGTGCACTCACCGTCGTGATGCCAATTGAGGAGCTACTCGACCGAATATTAGCGGCTTCGATCAAGAATACCATCATAACGACCGGGAGAGCGGTGTGCTGACCCCACGCCCCTCCTATCCGCATCCTCCACTGAGGATGACACGGCGTTCGGATGGTCCCGGCAGGCCACTCGTGGCCTGAAGACGGAGTGCTTTTTTTTCTGCCCAATATTTTGCTGATTCCTAATTGAAACAGTTTTCTTCGCGCCGATCGGACATGGGTAAGAAACGGGTTACGAAAAGAACAAGCTCCCTACGGAACGTGAATGTGTTGCTCAACACGAAGACAAGTCTCTTTTCCTTACGAATAGATAAGCTCTCCAATTTTAGATGAAAAAGGTTACTTACAATGGATTACGGTTCATACCGTGTATTTGGCTTGTTGAGTTCGTAAGTAATTTGCTTCCTAACATTAGCTACCCAGTCATAGTCATATTAGTAGTTTTATATTTAGTTCTATGTTCACATAGAGCTAAACTATCACGTTATAGCAATTCATGGTAGCCCTAAGAATTGTTCCAATAATGATGTAGTTTGCCAACGGATGCTACTGGCTAAGAAAGTCGATACTGATCGTCCACTGATTTCGTGTGTAATTGCACGCACCCTGTGCGAATAAACCGGTTAATCACTCACTGCTATACTACCATTCGAAAGAAAACTTCCAAACTCATATTTTATCAACAGATTAAAACTGTTCGTTTACTGTTTGAAGCGAACCGGCTGCATACGACCTCACAGATGCTGCTTTAAGACAGATTGCATTGTCATCCTGATCGTCTCTGAGCTGTACGCAGTACAAATTGTCGTAAATTGTGTTCACATCCTTCCGAATTAAGGGTTTTTCAAGCGGAATAAGTTGACTAAACCCTAACAACGAAAAACAGCCGCATATTGTAACATCACCTCCTCCGCACTTCACTGTTGGCTCAACATATGATGGCAGGAAACGTAATTTAAGCATTCGCAAAACCCGAACCCTCCCATTGGATTGCCGCACGATATAGCGTGTCTTATCACTCCGAATCATTAATTTCCATCATCCGCCGTCCGGTGGAGTCGTTCTATACTACCACCTCAAGCGTCTCTTAGCGTTGACTACAGAAATGCGTGGGCAATGAGGAGATGCCTGGCCATTGTACCCCGTTCCTGTTAACTCCCTACGCACAGTCATTGTGCTAGACGGACTGCTGTAGTATTTTGGAACTCACGACTGACGCCTTCCGCTGATTTCATGCCAGGTATTACAACCAGCCACCACAATCCTCGAAAATCCTTTCTCGTCAGTACATGAGGTCTGTCTGGCATTGGTTTGGATGTGGTCGTTCCTTCGCGTTTGCACTTCACAGACACAACCACAACAGATGACTTGAGCGGCTTAAGAAGAGGAGTGAAATGTTCTTGGCGGATCTGTCACTGCGGTGTCATCGAACGACTAATTCACGTTCGAAGTCACTGAGCTCCCTTGACCGATCCAACCTGCTGTAACTGCTGTTCTGTTGACAACACACTTACTTATTAACTCACTCGCCCACTTGTGACATTCACGAGGCTATATGCCCCGCCTCCTGTTATATTGGCGAGTCTTTCTCTCGGGCTGACGGTCAGTTCCTCAGTATGTGCGGTGTGTCTCAGATAGTAAACATTCTCTGTGTGTTTTAAGAGTAAGCAATTTAGTTCAGTAAAGCGTCATTCCCGTAGCGTCTCTCTCTCTGGATATTGTTATGATTTACTTGCTTCTTTGAATCTCCGTTTCTTTAGTTAGCCCAACTTTGTGACGGGTCCATATCGACGAGCAATGCTCTGCAGTCCGTACTGTCTATTAATTACATTTCATTGGGATTCTGCTACTGAATTTGGTCTTCCCTCTGCCTTTCAAATTACTGCAGTCGTTGCACCATTAATCTCTCCAGAGAAGTAGCCATCGGTTTTAAGCCATTGTAATTGATTCCGTTGACTAATAAACAATACTCTAATCTAACAATAGTGTCCTTTCCCTTGTTTGCGCGCATTAAATTCTTTCTCCGACAGATATTTTGCTGGATTGCCAGCCTTGCATAATTAACCACAGCAAATATTCGAAGAGGGAATGATAAGAATCTGCATAGCCGAAGCTTCGAAATATTAATGGTGTCTTGCTCTGTTGGCTCATTACACAAGACAGAATTCGATGTCTCTATCCTAAATGGACCAACTATTTCAGTTTCTCCATGAACTATCCAACAAATATATAACTCCAAAATGAACAGCTGTCACTGTCGACATTCAAATTGTTCTTAGTTAAAAAACCACCATTCACTTGCTAACTACTATGATCTTATCGGCGTATTTGCATACATCAGCCCGAACTTCCTTATTTTACTACTGCAGTTATCTTCTGGCTAACGGAAAAGAGCTTGGTCATTGCACTGTTTAATCTGAAGTAGAAATCAACCATTCGTTACAAACAATGTTATACTACTTTTGAAAGAAAAGTTAAATCGGAGGAGACTGTAAAATTGTTTAAAATAAGTATCACTCATTTCTCGAATAGTTGAATTCAGCTACTTGCATGTTTCCCCTCAATAAAGTGCTAAGGAATAATTTATTTATAGGCGCTCAGTCCGGAACAGCGCGACTGCTACGGTCGCAGGTTCGAATCCTGCCTCGGGCTTGGATGTGTGTGATGTCCTTAGGTTAGTTAGGTTTAAGTAGTTCTAAGTTCTAGGGGACTGATGAGCACAGATGTTAAGTCCCATAGTGCTCAGAGCCAGCCAATAATTTATTAGGATAAATCATCACTTCGAAAGAAGCGACTGTGGAGAAACGAACAGTAAGAATAATACTTGGTGTGCAACCGCGGTTGTCACGTAGATACCTCTTCAAGCGGTTAGGCATTTTAATAGCACCATTACAATATATATACCGACAAATGAAACTCGTCAAAAATAATCCATCACAATCTGAGAAGAACAGTGGCTTCCATCCCTACAACACCAGAAGAAAACAACGACGTTTATTACCCATTATTAAACCTGCCAGCGGCTCAGAAATGAGTTCAATATGTAGTAACAAAACTTTTTTATCATTTCTCCAATAACACAAAATATGTGAGAGGTAGAGAAGAAAGTTTTGAATCTAACGTAAATCATTTTTCGTGGACAACTGCGGATCCATGACGAATTTATGTTTAAAAACTAAGAGCCTGTAAACAAATTTAGTTTTTAACTATAGCTTCATGAGTATAACTAAAAATATGTTCATTAATATTAACACTAATCGTATAAATACATTCTGTAAACTGACTAATTCCAAAACATATCGATTAAACAATCGTTCAGATGATCTGTGGAACTTGTAACTAATTAAGAAACTGCTAACTAATCAACAAACTGTCTCTCTCTCTTTCTCTCTATCTATCGCAGTTCAGTTAACACAAAGACCCGATAGTCCAAGAGGTAGCTACCACGGTGAAGCAAGAGAATTTAGTTTCGTAAAACTTGCGTGCAAGTTCATCAGCAACGTAATTCTCTAATAGAAGTCATTCATTGACCTTAAATAATGCCCAGAATGATGTTCAACAGTCTTAAAAATGCTCTTCCACACAGAAAGCGAACTGTGCAGACTCAAAACGTTTTAAACTTCACTCACTAAAGCAACACTTCTTCTATAACATTCCCTGCTAAAATTTAGTTAAGTATTCCTTAAATCAAACATCACAACATTTCTCACAGCTCCGTTTAAATATTCACACTAACGAAAAAAAAAGCAACTGAAGTGCTGTTAGCAAACAGCTGCCTAGTATTGGGTGGAAATCGCAGGAGACTTTCTAGAGGAAGCGCTGCTTTGTGCATCACAATGGAGTCAGAGCTACGCTCCGCGTACGTCCCACTTTCCCGACGGCGGTGAATGTTTCACATTGTTCCTCTGCGACGTTCTCTCCAAACCATAAAGCCTTTGTTCGCAATGAGATGGCATGGTGCGGGAATGGCTCCAAAGATAACTGAACAATATGTCATTTATCGGCTCTTGAAAAAGAAAGCAATCAATTAGGCACGTTCATATCCATCTGACACCTAAACGCCGTGATGTAAAACGGTTTCAGACCTAGACTACGGAAATGCAATCATTCGACTACGGGCCCTTTTTGTGATTAGAGTGTGAACAGAAGTGTCGTAACTCGCG
The DNA here is from genome assembly GCF_021461395.2 of Schistocerca americana. NCBI lineage: Eukaryota > Metazoa > Arthropoda > Insecta > Orthoptera > Acrididae > Schistocerca > Schistocerca americana. The sequence continues at coordinate 334,011,819 of NC_060119.1, read as the reverse complement.
AGTATTGCTGCATAACGGAACTGTCGTCGATTACCTTGTAGCTTATGACGAAAATCTTGAGATATGAATGCTGAGTGGACAACTCACTTTGAAGAAGATATGCGTGGAAGGTTTCTGATCCGCTTTAAGCATTCGAAACCACTGAAGACCCTGTTTTCTTCATCCTGTTATTTGTAAATGAATCTTGCGCCTATATTTATAATCCAGAACCGAATTATCTCGCCGTAGAATGACTATACCCACCCTCTCGACTGTCTAGAAAGATCAAGAGCCAGTGATCCGCGCAGGAACTGATACGCCGAAGATGAGTTTTTCTTGACTTTTTTGTACATTCTCTTATCATCAATACCGAGCAGGCGTTCTAAACACAGCAGAGGTTTAGAGAAGCCATTAAAGGGAAGAGATCTCACAGGACATTCAAAACTATCCAAATTTTCTGTGACAACGATCGAGCCCAAACCTCGTTCAGAAATGAAGTTACTCGGGTGTAACCTGCCTGTCACCACCCACTGCGCAAAAAGAATTTGGCGCCTTCCTACTTCTGCCATTTTGTTCAAATCGAGGACAGTCTCCGGGGACAACAATTTGATGACGCAGACGAGGTGGAAGCGGCTATGAAGAAATGGATACGCGGTACGTAGCTGAGTTTTTCGTAGAGGATTCGAGAGTTTATATCAAACACTATGCCACTTCATCATGTTACGAGAAATAATGTCGATTAATGGCTTTTGGCTCACTCATTCCTCTTTCAAAAGCCTCTTCAAACACTTTGTTTCGATGCTTTGAATGTTCCAGAAATGTTTGGAGTCTTATGTTAGAAAGAAACACTTGCGATTTTTTTCAACTCTAAATCGACAAAGCTGCGCGTAATTAGCCGAGCGGTCAGGGGCGCTGCAGTCATGGACTGTGCGGCTGATCCCGGCGGAGGTTCGAGTCCTCCCTCGGACTTGGGTGTGTATGTTTGTCCTTAGGATAATTTATGTTAAGTAGTGTGTAAGCTTAGGGACTGATGACCTTAGCAGTTAAATCCCATAAGATTTCACACACATTTGAACGTTTTTGAAATCGACAACGGTGTCATTCGTTGTTATACACGACTCGACGTCTTGGTGATCTACGTGATGAGCTGTGACGGCAAGTGTGAGCCCCGGTGCAGCCTCGTTGGTAAACAGAGGCCGATCCGTGCTGGAACGACATGGGTGTTTGACCCGCTGGCGAGCCCCCCGCGCTAAATAATTCATCTTGGCCTGCGCCTGAATGTAGGCTGCAACGTCGGATTGCGGCCAGAGACCGCCGGCACAGCTCTTATGAATTGCCCGAAGGGAGCCAGTTACAGGCCCCGCTACACTCATGACAAGCATACCTCATCTTCTGTTGATGTGAATCATCCGACATAACTCCTCGTATGGCGTACAGACTGGGATGACGCAGTGGCAAGACACAGGATCGTGTTGTGTGATGTGCGTAGGTTAGTTAGGTTTAAGTAGTTCTAGGGGACCGATGACTATCGATGTTAAGACCCATAGTGCTCAGAGCCATTTGAACCACGACACAGGATCCGCCTTTCAAAATAAGATTTTGCCGTAGTTTCCCTAAATCGCTTGAGGTAAAGGCCTGTGAGGTTCCTTTGAAAAGGACATGGCTGATCCTTTTCTAATCCTTTCCCAATCCGGGCTTGTGCTCGTATCTAATGACCTCGTCGTCGACGGAACATTAGTCTCTAATCTTCCTTCCTTTCTTCTCATATGACACTCCTAGGTCCAGTCTTTGTTGTTAGCAAAACCCACTGAGTAATATAGACTGACATTTTACTCTTTCATTCCTTGGGAGAAAAGCGATTCTAAATTCCAAAAATATCATAGAGTACTTTTACATGCATCGATCGTTTAATGCTGTCCTCTTCATATCTTGTGGCAATTTTTCCATCTCTGTACGCTGTCGGGACCCAGCGTTCACGGTAACATGTCACATACGATCCAATACTTGCCTGTCCCCAAACTTTTTCCTTATTAGTGCTGCTAATAGTTCGGAATGCACCACCCCTCGACGCCGAAGCAAATGTTTCACCGTTCTGCAGCTTTCCTCTCATGTCGTACCCTCTCCGATTCAACAACTATCCAGCACATAAATGAACTGGACAGATAATGTTCAGGTCAGTTCCATAGAAGGTAACAGTATTACTGGATGGCGCTAACTAAACTCACAGCAGCGTCGTTAGACTGCACATGACAAGCTAGCAATATCTAATAATGTACAGACGGACCTACCTAATCGAATAATATAGAAAACATTTGATAATGATACTAACGGACAAAAACTGTTTTTACGTCTCATTTCGTTGGATTGATTATTATTTAAATTATGTTTACATTTTATATATCTGAATAAAGAATACTCACTGACGATGGCACGAAAGTGGTGAAACATGTGAATTTTAAAATTGATTTTATCTGGAAGTAACCAGCGAACAGTAATAGTATGAATAGAATTACTAGTAGGACGCAATTTAGAAAGTGTGAAATGTTTGTCACCACCAGAAATACTTGTACGAGACTTCCATGGATGTTGTCACCTCCATTAAAACATTCCCGAGTAAGCGAACCACCTCATTGTGTTGTTACATGCCCCAACATTTGAGTCACTATTGAAGTGTCCTTCATATTGATGGTAAGTACTTCACATCGATTAAGATCACTTACAAGAATGGCCGAAACGTATGTCTACTTTACTACATGACGGCGCGGACGCGTATCTTCAAAACTTTTACTGGGCAAGAAATACAGGAGATGGACGAAAATATGGAAGCACCAAAAACACAACACATTACCATGTCTAATACTGTGTAAGAAATACGTTGGCGTTCAAAACAGCTTCCAGTCCTCTCTGAATGGATAACTATAGGTCCTATAAGGTTCTCAAGAGAGTCTTACACCATTTTTTTTGCAACACAGAGGCAAGTTCACGTAACGATGGTGGAGGTAGATAGCGACATGCACCTTTCCTACCAAAGCAGACCATAAAGTCTCAATAATATTGAGATCTGGTGACTGTGACAGCCAGGGGAAATGCGATAATTCATTCACGTGACCACAAAAAGGGTCCTGGGCGATGAGACCTGTGTGAACAGGGGCCTTGCCGTCTTGGAACACTGCGTCAATTATAGGGGAATAAGCACTGTACGTAGGGTGGACCTGATCAGCCAGATTGTTCACAAAATCCTTGACAGTAATTTGACCTACCAGAGTAACCATTGGAATATCTATAGCTGCCCCAGTCATCATCGAAACCCATCCATGTTTAACTACTTGGACGTAAACTTGGCCAGAAGTTGGAAAAAGTGTGAAACAAGACTCTTACAATCAAATTACTTCTTTCCGCAGCTCCACTGTGCAGATTTTACGCCTCCGGCACGTTTCCCAGTTACGGGGGTTTGCTCGCTGAAGAGCGGTTTTAGAATTCAAGCTCACCCGGTAGTTCCCTGGTTATGGAGCTCCCTTCGTCTTGCTTCGGTGATGACAGAGTTCGCGAGTTCGACATTCAGTTCTGCGGCAACCTTCGTCCCCTTATTTTTCGGCGAATACTGTTCAGTGACCATAGGTCAGCGTTCCTCAACACACACGTTCGTCCACGTTGTGACACCTAACGATGATTTCCCGGTTTCTTCGATATGGTGCCTCTTGAAACACCAAACACTTCGGCTCCTTTGGTTACGGAAGCACCCACCACACAGGCACCAACAATTTGCCCGCTTTCGAATTCACTTACCTCCGACAAAATGCCCGCAAAAGCAGTCAGAACACTGTTTGGACCACGAATGACGTTTGCAACATGTTAAGGACATTGAACAGCAAATACAATAGCGGCATCTGCATGCTTGGCTAGCATCTGCATTTGTATTCAACCATACATTTCTAGCAGTGTTTCCATATTTTTGCCCAACCCCTATACACGTTATCGGGCACCTAGTTCTTTCATGCGCCTCCACCATTGTTTAGTAGCGTCGCTTACAGTAAACAATCAGCAGTACACATTTTAAGACCCAACTCTCGTAGCGTTCCCCTCGATTTGGGAAACTCGGGCGAAGTGAAGGCTACAGAGGGCAGCCGTGAGAGCCATTAATTAACAACAAGAGCAGGCTGTCGACCGAATACCGCGTGGCGTGGCGGTCACGTTGGAGTTTAATCTGGTGGGGGGTCACGCAGCAAGTGGATCATCTCCGCGGGCACTCACGCCGAATTCAGGACACGCGCTCCGCCCTCTCGGAAATTGAGACACCTCTGTTTCCGCCCGTATCGTCAAGGCAGCTGGAATTCCCGAAATGCTTTCTGCGTTGCCAAGCGGCGCAATTTCAACCCATTAGTAACCTGTCCGTCCGACCCCAGCAGCTTCTGTGTCCGAGGCGCAATACACTAAGCACAGCAGACACGGAGCGTTGCACTTCAGAAGCAATGTAAACGTTTTATCGTTTGATTTGCATGCTAAAACGTATCTGAACAGACGTCAACAAACTACATTTCCTATAATATCACTTTTTCTATTTGAAAGCAGTTATAGTATGGAACAGTGGTGTTCCGGAGACATTGGCATGACTGTTTCAATGTTATTTACGCTACATTTGCTGCTAAAATAGCAACCTGCTGGACAATCAAGAGTTTAAGAAATATCAAACACGATAGAGTTTTTCGGTCTAGAAGAAAGAGCACACGAGAAGATCGAAACAGCTTTATACGACGAGCAAGGAAGCTTTCGTAGCTAGCAGAAATATTACGATGTAGACATTAGATTGGAATTTAAGTAGAAGTTCCGACAAAAGTACATTTGGAAAACTTTAACTGGAATAGGAAGCACGAAGGCTCAACCAGGATTTGTTAATCGAGCATCTGATTGGAGAACAGGTAAGAACACCTGTAAGGGACATCAGTGACATGTTATTGATTGCACAGTGTATCGCAAATCATTGATTTTGAACTCCAGCCGGGTGTTCATCCGTATGACAACGCCTCTATCAGAACAAACTGAACAGAGTGCCCAGTGTCTGTACAAGGTGAATCAGAACTCCGCCGGGAAGATTTCAGAGATAGTAGTATGGATCAAAAAAAGAAAAAAAAATGTAGTAGAGTGCGGGTTCAACAATAATTTGATTTTAAATTTTTTTGGTAATTATTGACCGAATTTAAAAATTTAAACTGCTATAATAATCTATTCTTTAAGAGGTGTAATCTCATATTAAAATTTTACCAAAAAGAAACAAGAATTACAGTTAGAAACTGTCGGTTTTTCCTGAGAGTAGCTGATGGCGCACAAACACCGCGACTATGTTTATCGACTATTTGAGAATGGGAGCAATTAGCGACTGCCAACATACTCTGAACATAATTTCAAACCTTTAAGAAACTTTTTATCGTTGACACCCTCAGAAAATAGCGAAAGGGAAAAAGGTTTTCGCTTACTATATTTTCGCCAATCAAGCATTATATTCGCAACACTGTTCGCAAGCTGTATCCACATATACCAATGACTGTACCCGAGGTCATCTCATTGTATGACACATAACTCTGGAGATATGACATCACACACATTTAAGTACGTGAAACACTAGCTTTCGCTTCAAATGGCCTTCAGTAAAACTTCAGCAGCATGCATGAGGTTTTAATTTATTATTTCTTTACTACTACCTCTGTTTGCAACTCACTATGCAGAAAGTATCTGCATATACCACTGAATAAACCTGAAAAACTGTATTATTGTACAACACATAGTTCAGGAGATTTGAAATCATAAAAACTGAGATACGTGAAAAACTAACTAGTGCTTAAAATGAAGGGCGAATTACCCAGACTGTTGTCATCTGGTGTTTCTTTGTGAGAGCATTTAGCAACTTCTAACAAACTTAAAGCACTAGTTCAAATCTTTCCTGAGCTTTTTCTCGCGTATGTACTTAAACTTAAATATTTAACTAATTAATGTTGCATTGTCTACGGTGGGGCAACGGCCTTGCCGCAATGGATACACCGGTTCCCGTGAGATCACCGAAGTTAAGCGCTGTCGGGCGTTGTCGGCACTTGGGAGGGTGACCATCCAGGCCGCCATGCACTGTTGCCATTTTTCGGGGTGCACTCAGCCTCATGATGCCAGTTGAGGAGTTACTCGACCGAATAGTAGCGGCTTCGGTCAAGAATACCACCATAACGACTGGGAGAGCGGTGTGCTGACCACACGCCCCATCTGCATCCTCAACTGAGGATGACACGGCGGTCGCATGGTCCCGATGGGCCACTTGTAGCCTGAAGACGGAGTGCTAAATTGTCCACGGTGGATCTTGTGAACTCCACAGCAGTTAATGAATGTCGGCGAATTATATTTATGGTTGGTTGTGTTACTCACCAACATTTAAAATATCAACTCATTTGTAAAGTAATCAGACTTTTAAAGCTGTATTATGTGCGAGAGTTCGATTCTTTAAAGAATACGTGCTTTGCCAGTCGCTTTCTAATGAGACTGTCGAATATCTCTCGGAGTGCCCCAGAGATAAAATGCCATACTACTAAACTAGTCATCTTTTTGAGAACAACAATAAGGACACAGCTAGGATATTTTCCAGTGTCATTTTACCTCACTTGGGAGTCAAAGCAAAGATTTTTAACCTGACTGATTAGTCGGAAACCCTATTTTGGTCGGCTGAACTCTCAACTCTGGCAAGTAAAGTACATTACTGGCCATTAAAATTGCTACACCACGTAGATGACGCGCTACAGACGCGAAATTTAGCCTACAGGAAGAAGATGCTGTGATATGCAAATGATTAGCTTATCAGAGCATTTACACAAGGTTAGCGAAGGTGGCGACACCCACGACGTCCTGACATGAGGAAAGTTTCCAACCGATTTCTCATACACAAACAACAGTTGACCGGCGTTGCCTGGTGAAACGTTGTTGTGATGCCTCGTGTAAGGAGGAGAAATACGTACCATCACGTTTACGACTTTGATAAAGGTCGGATTGTAGCCTATCGCGATTGCGGTTTATCGTATCGCGACATTGCTGCTAGCGTTGGTCGAGATCCAATGACCGTTAGCATAATATGGAATCGGTGGGTTCAGGAGGGAAATACGGAACGCCGTGCTGGATCCCAACGGCCTCGTATCACTAGCAGTCGAGATGACAGGCATCTTATCCGCATGGCTGTAACGGATCGTGCAGCCACGTCTCGATCACTGAGTCAACAGGGGATGTTTGCAAGACAACAACCATCTGCACGAACAGTTCAACGACGTAAGCAACAGCATGGACTATCAGCTCGGAGACCATGGCTGCGGTTACATTCCACGCTGCATCACAGACAGGAGCGCCTGCGATGGTGTACTCAACGACGAACCTGGGTGCACGAATGGCAAAACGTCATTTTTCGGATGAATCCAGGTTCTGTTCACAGCATCATGATGGTCGCATCCGTGTTTGGCGGCATCGCGGTGAACGCGCATTGGAAGCGTGTATTCGTCATCGCCATACTGGCGTATCAGCCAGCGTGATGGTATGGGGTGCCATTGGTTACACGTCTCGGTCACCTCTTGTTCGCATTGACGGCACTTTGAACAGTGGACATTACATTTCAGATGTGTTACGACCCGTGGCTCTACCCTTCATTCGATCTGTGCGAAACCCTACCTTTCAGCAGGAGAATGCACGACCGCATGTTGCAGGTCCTGTACTGGTCTTTCTGGATACAGAAAATGTTCGACTGCTGCCCTGGTCAGCACATTCTGCAGATCTCTTACCAATTGAAAACGTCAGGTCAATGGTGGCCGAGCAACTGGCTCGTCACAATACGCGTTACTACTCTGGATGAAATGTGGTATCGTGTTGAAGCTGCATGGGCAGCTGTACCTGTACACGCCATCCAAGCTCTGTTTGACTCAATGCCCAGGCGTCGCAAGACCGTTATCACGGCCAGAGGTGGTTGTTCTGGGTACTGATTTCTCAGGATCTATGCATCCAAATTGCGTGAAAATGTAGTCACACGTCAGTTCTAGTATAATATATTCGTCCAATGAATACCCGTTTATCATCTGCATTTCTTCTTGGTGTAGCAATTTTAATGGCCAGTAGTGTATATTGCATCATCAAGATATGAACCGGCTACGTCGAGGTCGGAAGTACCTCGCTTTGCAGCCTAGCGATCTCGGTCATGAAGACACGTAACGTTACCGCGATATTCTTTCTCACAACGGCTCCTGTTTGGTTGGGAATCAATAGTATGCCTGCTGCTTCAGTAGATTAATTTGCTGAACCATACGTCCATTCACCAAGATGAAAACCACGGATGTAAGAGGGGTCTAGCCGTTGTTGCCGGTGCCACGGATTACGCCGTTGACTCTGAGGGCGAGGGTACGCTCACCCATTCACAGACGCTGTTGCGGGGCCACGGCGGCGGGGAGATCATCTGCGCGCTAATTACGGCGCGGAGTGACGAGGTCCGGAGTTTTTAATAAGAAGGCCGCGACCGTGGGACCGGCCCGGTGGCTGTGCTGGCGGCGGGCGGAGTGACCTTAATGACGGAGCGCGCGGCATGTAGGCCGCGGCAGCCATCTGGGACGGCGCCGCGCTCCATTCATCTCGGCGCTGCTGGGCACCTCGCAGCCTCCGCGCAGCGCGCTTGTTTACATAATTATTCGCGGAAGCGCTCGCCGTTGGGACTCGCCGGAGAAAGCCAGGTAGCGGGGAATATGCGGCCAGCGTACTCCTTAGCACTCACTCTGTATGGGGTTCGACCTTCGAAGCGCCATGAGCTGTTTCCATCTGCGGTCTAGAAAATGAGGGTTTATAGAGTGTCTTTGAATAACTGTTTGTGCTTAGTGTTTGCGTATCTTCTTATTCTCTAAAGTGGTGGTTTACACTAAGTTTTGGAAGCTTAAGGGAAAAATAAGAGGGTCTCGTTGCCCACATTTTGAGTGAGAAAGTGACACGATGTTTCTGTTTGCTCATAATATTTTATGTATTTGTTTTGAATGATCGTGTGAATGGTGATTGTTCCAAAAGATGTACATCTCACCTGAGATTATTCTAAGGGCTTATTTTGGAGAGTTTAGAGGCTTTAGCATTCTGCGTTACAGACCATCTGGCGCTGTTCTTTCCCCTGCTTGTTACTGCTCTTAGCCATTGATCACTGCACTCCGCTTACTCACTCCGTCTTCAGGCCACGAGTGGCCTACCGGGACCATCCGAACGCCGTGTCATCTTCAGTGGAGGAAATGCATTTACTATGCAACGAGTCACTGGAGACCATGGGTTCCTTATATCGAAATACCCTGAAAATATTCCCGAATAACACCCGAAATGTAGTAGGTAGAGTTCGCACTACTTCAAATGAGTATTTCTATAAATATACATCCACAGGCAAGAAATCTTTTACAATGCGGTTATGACTACCAGTTCTGGACCCAGCAGTAGATGGAAATATGGAACAATCCCAGTTCTATGATGACAATATACACATGACTGAGCAGTGAAAAACTAATTATTCAAACAATTATTGAGCTGGAGCTAAGCTTTTCTCAGCGATACCCATTCTACCGTGAGTGCTAAACCTTTAACATAGGGAGGGGGCTGTGTCGTTTGGAAAGCAAGGAGATAGGAGCCAACAGAGTAAAGCTTTGAGTCGGGAGACTATTGTCGGTAAGAAACCTGCTCGCGAAAGATAAACATTCGGTTAGAGACCACATGGCTGTATGGGCGGATACCGATAGCCATAACTTGTCACGAGAGTGGAAAATAAGTGTCTGACGCACCTGTTCCTCGTGTCTCCGATAGCTGTTGCTTCGGATACAATTCTTTTTATTATGCATTAACGGGAAAAAATATCGCAACGCCAAAAAATAATTAACTTAAGAATAATGCAATTTTAGGAATACTTTTGTCTAAGTAACATATTTAAGTGATTAACATTACAGAATTACAGTTTAATGTAAGCACTAGAAAAGCCATTGCAAATGTGATATGCTGGTGCGGTAATAACCGGTATAGCCGCCAGAAAACGAATGCAAGCATGCAAACGTGAGTGCATTGTATCGCACAGGTGCCGGATGTCAGTTTGTAGGATGGAGTTCCATGCCTCTTGCACTTGGTCGGTCAATACAGACACGGTTAACGCTGGTTACGGATGACGTTGGAGTTTTCTTCCCTTAAGTGTTCGATTGGAGATCGATTGGTAATCGAGCAGGCCAAGACATCATGTCGACACTCTGTAGAGCATGTTACGTAACATCAACGGTATATGGACGAGCATTATCCTACTGAAAAACATCCCCTGCAATGTTGTTTGTGAATGGCAGCACAAGAGGTCGAGTCACCAGACTGACGTACAAATTGGCAGTCAGGGTGCGTGGGATAACAACAAAAGTGCTCCTGCATTCTCTCAAAATCGCACCCCAGATCATAACTCCAGGTGTAGGTCAACTGTGTTAGCACGCAGACGGGTTGGTTGCAGACTCTCAACTGGTCTTCTAACCAACACGCGCCGACCAGCGGCACCGAGGCAGAACCAACTTTCATCAGAAAGCCTCCATCTTGCCCTCCAATGAGCTCTCGTTTAACACCACTGAAGTCCAAATGGCAGTGGTTTGGGTCATTGGAATGCATGCTACAGGGCGTCTGGCTCGGTGCTGTCCTTGAGGTAATCGATTTGTAACAGTTCGTTGTGTCATTGCGCTCCGCCTGTTGCTCAAATTGCTCTTGCAGATGCAGTACGATGCGCCAGAGCCATACCCAAATACAGTGATCTTCCCTCTCTTGTACAACAAAGTAGAGTCTGGTGTTCTTTCTGCCAACATTTCCGTGACCACCACTGTTAGCAGTCATGTACAGGCGCTAAATTCCCTCCAAGGCTTTCTGCAATATCGCAGAAAGAACACCCAGCTTCTCGTATCCTATTATACGACCTCATTCAAACTCAATGAGGTGTTGATAATGGCGTCTTTGTCGTCTTAAAGGCATTTTTCACTAATATCAACTCACTACACCCAATCTCAAAAGCATCTAACGCTCACGACCATTAAAGCGTGTATTTAAAGAAAGCCTTACTTGCAGCCTCATAATTGCGCTACTAGCGCCACTCTTATGCGACTAGCACCAAATCTGAATAGACATCTTTCAGATGTAGAAACACACATACCAGTTTTCGTTTATGTCGCACAACTCCTTCTTGGAGTTGCGATTTTTTTCCGTCAGTGTATCTTCGTGCAGATTTAAAAACAAAGCGCAGAACGTTGAGTGAGACAATGCTCGCATTTTTGTTTAAGAAGCTACTGACTGCTGAAGACACAATGGGTGATGGGTCATCAGCGCATAGTTCACTTTGTATGTAGAGTGACATATCATTCTTCATGCTTATTTTTCCCTAATTGACCCTAAAGCTCATTTATGTGCACTAACTGCATGTTGCGCATGTTGCGCAAATGCATGTTGCGCAAATGCATTTTCCGCAAATGCATTTTCCACATTTTCCATTCTTCTTCCTTGGACATAAAACGTTTTTTGGGCTGGTCATTTACAAATAGAACACCTGCTTTAATTACCGAAATTACTTCAATAATTTCATTTATCTATAATAAACATTAAATGTTAGCTGAAAAATGTTACGTAACTGAAACTATGTGTCCAGAATTAATGCCTGAATATACACTCCTGGAAATTGAAATAAGAACACCGTGAATTCATTGTCCCAGGAAGGGGAAACATTATTGACACATTCCTGGGGTCAGATACATCACATGATCACACTGACAGAACCACAGGCACATAGACACAGGCAACAGAGCATGCACAATGTCGGCACTAGTACAGTGTATATCCACCTTTCGCAGCAATGCAGGCTGCTATTCTCCCATGGAGACGATCGTAGAGATGCTGGATGTAGTCCTGTGGAACGGCTTGCCATGCCATTTCCACCTGGCGCCTCAGTTGGACCAGCGTTCGTGCTGGACGTGCAGACCGCGTGAGACGACGCTTCATCCAGTCCCAAAGATACTCAATGGGGGACAGATCCGGAGATCTTGCTGGCCAGGGTAGTTGACTTACACCTTCTAGAGCACGTTGGGTGGCACGGGATACATGCGGACGTGCATTGTCCTGTTGGAACAGCAAGTTCCCTTGCCGGTCTAGGAATGGTAGAACGATGGGTTCGATGACGGTTTGGATGTACCGTGCACTATTCAGTGTCCCCTCGACGATCACCAGTGGTGTACGGCCAGTGTAGGAGATCGCTCCCCACACCATGATGCCGGGTGTTGGCCCTGTGTGCCTCGGTCGTATGCAGTCCTGATTGTGGCGCTCACCTGCACGGCGCCAAACACGCATACGACCATCATTGGCACCAAGGCAGAAGCGACTCTCATCGCTGAAGACGACACGTCTCCATTCGTCCCTCCATTCACGCCTGTCGCGACACCACTGGAGGCGGGCTGCACGATGTTGGGGCGTGAGCGGAAGACGGCCTAACGGTGTGCGGGACCGTAGCCCAGCTTCATGGAGACGGTTGCGAATGGTCCTCGCCGATACCCCAGGAGCAACAGTGTCCCTAATTTGCTGGGAAGTGGCGGTGCGGTCCCCTACGGCACTGCGTAGAATCCTACGGTCTTGGCGTGCATCCGTGCGTCGCTGCGGTCCGGTCCCAGGTCGACGGGCACGTGCACCTTCCGCCGACCACTGGCGACAACATCGATGTACTGTGGAGACCTCACGCCCCACGTGTTGAGCAATTCGGTGGATGTCCACCCGGCCTCCCGCATGCCCACTATACGCCCTCGCTCAAAGTCCGTCAACTGCACATACGGTTCACGTTCACGCTGTCGCGGCATGCTACCAGTGTTAAAGACTGGGATGGGGCTCCGTATGCCACGGCAAACTGGCTGACACTGACGGCGGCGGTGCACAAATGCTGCGCAGCTAGCGCCATTCGACGGCCAACACCGCGGTTCCTGGTGTGTCCGCTGTGCCGTGCGTGTGATCATTGCTTTTACAGCCCTCTCGCAGTGTCCGGAGCAAGTATGGTGGGTCTGACACACCGGTGTCAATGTGTTCTTTTTTCCATTTCCAGGAGTGTAGTAACAAAATAATGAAATTTTAGATGAAAAGTAAGGTAGAATGTTTAATCTGTGCGTTTGTTCTTATCGATAGATGAAATTTTTACACTCTGTACGATATTTTTAAGCAGCTTAGCATTTACGACAGCAAAAAAACACAAAGCAACAGGACTTTCCATGTTTTGTCCTTGGGGTTACGGGTTTAGACAGTAAAGATATGGTACTTTTTTGAACACTTATGGGAACTGGTCAACGACGAAAATGCAAGAAGTACATTCGTTTTGTTATTTCAGATCAGTTATTAGTATCGATTTACTATGGGCGAAGAAAGGTTACAGCTAAGACCGGGACCGTTAGAGGCGCGGGGTATTAGAAATATGTGGAAGGAAATCTGTCATGGAGTATTCATAGGAACCATGCTGGCTTTCGCCTTAATTTGCTTATGGAAATCTGGAAAGCCGAAAGGAAATTCGAAGCCAGAGCCTACTACGGATTGAGCGCCTTATATCGAACTGCCAAAGTTTCTGATATGAAGCAGACGTTCCGGCACAAGAACATGCCAAGAACGCCACAACAAAAGTTCGATGGATGTGAAAAGACAAGAAATAATCGTATAAGTGGTAGATAGGAGCGAAATGACACAGAGACATTAAAGGATGGCTCGAACGGGACTCGGGAACGATGTATAACTTCGTCTGAGCGTAACATGTCTTTCTTCCTAAAACACGCCGAGGTCCCCTTCAGAAGATAACAGGATTCTTCGTCCTAAATTCCAGCTCTATATGTGATTCATTGAATATCTTCTAGAATTATCTTCTTCGGGGGACCCAGTGTTGGGGTCCCTTCTCCGTTCTTTTCAAACGGAACAAAGGACAAGGCAATGGAAGCGCTACCTAAATGGAATCTTTCGTTAGCAGCTGATGAATCTAGGAACTCTTTAAGACACAATATTGCTGCAAGTAACTTCGCATTAGAAAGTTCCAGAAACTGTTTTCATTAGTCTCTTATTAAAGTAAACAAATGAAAAAGTAGGGCGCATTCATCATTTCTAGCAAATGTTTTGACACTAAAAATATAATAATCGATATAAAATATTTACAAACTCTTTAAAAACCTGTCGCTGTGGCTAGTGGGGGATGCCAGTTAAACTGTGCAGAAAAACTCAGTCGCAGCATTTATATTTCGAGTCGGATCACAAGGTGATGGTCTACTAAAGGTGTGTCGAGTTTCATTAGCGTGTTGTCTCTCTGCCGGTGCGACCACAATTTATTCTTTTCCAAGATTTTCCCTTTCTTTCACCAGCTGTTTTCCTTCCGGCACGCAGTGGAGCCGGTCGCGGTGCTGCATCTGAGACAGAAACGCGCCTGGATGGTTCACGGTTTTGCCTTGACACCGATAGTACCAGTGTGACTGCGTCCGCACGAAGGCCACGGTCGCAGTTTGAAAGAACGGAAACAATGAGGCTGCAAACTTTCTCCAGCGGCAGAGCGAGTTTCCGTGATCCGCCTGTTGTACCGTAGCCTCCAAGTGAAACGTCATCGAGCCGGTATTCTCAGTACCTAGTTTAAGCGGCCAATCCTGACAAAAGAAAGCAGACTTCAGTGTTAATGACACGCTACGAAATTAAAAAAAAAGTACTGTTGAGACCTCTGACATATATCCAGGCTATCGCCGGGAAGGACACATGTACACTGTTACCCTTATACGACGGAGAAAGCTTATCGTTTCTCGGTATCCCATGCATGGATAGACGTGTAAGAATCAAGACGAAACGTCTAATGAAATTAATAGCTGTAGAACAACCAAGGGTGGTTTTCTCACCGTATGGTAGATCTTTTTCCAAGCACGTACTTAGTCCTTCATTCAATAAAGGAATACGTGTAGAGTGTAATGAAATTGGACCCATTAGTAACAGCAGATACAACAGTAAACTGTACTAGCGTCATCATACTAACCAGAACTATACAGTTATGCATCAGATGCCTGCAATCATACTGACGCCCATTGAAAGGTTTACAACAGGCAGTGATTACACAGAAAGAAAACAGAAGCCTTGTGATGTCCACCAAGAGGGTCAAGCAGCTGTAAGCTGTCCATCAGCTAGCCGGTCTGCAATCAATAACGTCTTCTGCTGGCCCTTCGTAGGACTCTATAAAGTCGTTTACGAGTTAAAATTGGACATGCACGAACGAAGAAGTGATTTTAATCATTGTACCGCATTTATATTTAAAAGGAAAATTATTTGAATTTTTTGATTTCGAACAGGCTGCTTTGCAATCGATACATCGACCTTGAACGTAAAATCTTGATTAAACGTCCCAGAATTCAAAATACAACAGTAACGTTACACGAGCGACAACGACATCTTTCCATAGGATGATTGTGATGACAGTGATGATGATGATGATGATGATGATGATTACGGTTGTGGGGCGCTGAAATGCTGGTTCAGCAGCGCCTTTTCATAATACAGAGACGGACATGGTTGAAGTCGATCGAAACAACAAACAAGAAGATGGTGTAATAAGTCTCGCTGATAAAGAATCTGTTCGAGAAAGACTTGAGTGTATGAGTGTTCTGTGTAATCAGAAGTGTTTCTTTCCTTCTTATCTCGTGCTATAAGCATTTGATAACAACTATTATTATCCGTTGTACATGGTTGGAGCAATCGAATTTTAGGTACTTAATTTTAAATGTAAAATATAGTCCTGACAGGAAATCGCTATGGTCAATGTCGTAAGCAGTTACCGCTAGGCGAACATTCATGGTTGTTAGAAACTTGTTGCTTAACAGAATGGAGAGAGAGTGCAGAAGCTAAATGAAGTTTTCACTCTTGGCAAAACGTGGCGCGAAAGGGCTAGTCACGATCCGAGCTGTACCAGTCGTGAAGCTCTTGCCGTTCTTCAATTGTAATCCAAGGGTAATTTTCTCCTTGCCAGAGTTCTTCTATGAGAGAACCTTTCTCAAGATTAACGTCACAAAATACTCTAAATAGTGAAGACATCATATAAGTTCTTACACCAGTGGCCGGCCGAAGTGACCGTGCGGTTAAAGGCGCTGCAGTCTGGAACCGCAAGACCGCTACGGTCGCAGGTTCGAATCCTGCCTCGGGCATGGATGTTTGTGCTGTCCTTAGGTTAGTTAGGTTTAACTAGTTCTAAGTTCTAGGGGACTAATGACCTCGGCAGTTGAGTCCCATAGTGCTCAGAGCCATTTTTTTTTTCTTACACCAGCGCACACAACTATGTAGTAGACACATGTCACCTCAGCGTAATAAACAGAGTGCTATCCACATCCTCTAAAATCGCTGCAGAAGTGTGATAGCTCCTCAGTTATTTAGAAGAAAACATTCGTGGTAATGATGTGTGTCTAATGTTGCGACTAACGATCAAAAATATTTTTATTGTAGCGAAAATTTTACGAGGGTCGTTAATAATGGCCCCCATTATTTCAAAAGGCCATTAATATACATAGACAAACGTCCTTGTTGGTGCTTCAGATTTGATGTTTGTTCTGTTCGCTGGTGAAGTTTCGAATCGTTCCGGCAGATGGCAGAACCGTAAAATGGCGTCTGCATACGACTCACGTTACAAGCAGCGTGCTGTTATTGAATTCTTGTGTGCAGAAAAATAAAGCGTGGTGAGCATCCATATACGTTTGTGTGCAGTGTTTGGCCATGCTGCGGTTGGTAGGAGTACAATTGGACGATGGGCAAAGAAACTAACAGCCCCGGGAAACGCAGAAACTGAGTTCCATGATCAGCTACACCTAGAACGTCCTGTTACAACATTGCATTATCCACTCTACAGTCCAGATCCGGCACCCTCGGACTTCCATCTCTTTGGGCCACTTGAAGATTCTCTACGGGGAACACACTTTGAAGATGACGAGAGTGTCAGTCACGCAGTGAAAACATGGCCACGCCTACAGGACAAGAGCTTTTACCAGCCCCCGTCGGGGGTTCGAGTCCTCCCTCGGGCATGGGTGTTTGTGTTAGATTAAGTAGTGTGTAAGCTTAGGGAGTGATGATTCAAAAATTGGTTCAAATGGCTCTGAGCACTATGGGACTTAACTGCTGAGGTCATCAGTCCCCTAGAACTTAGAACTACTTAAAAATAACTAACATAAGAACATCACACACATCCATGCCCGAGGCAGGATTCGAATCTGCGACCGTCACAGGAACTGATGACCTCAGGAGTTTGGTCCCATAGGACTTCTCACAAGTTTCCAATTTCCTTTTACCAGCAGGGAATACATGCTCTTCCACAACGTTGGCCTAAGGCGATAGAAAGTTGGTTGGTTTGTGGGATTAAAGGGATCAGACTACTACGGTCATCGGTCTCCCATAGAAAGTGATTAAGTAGCAAAATAGAACATGGACAAGACGTATTCCTGCATATTATCACCAAATTCTGACTCTTAACAATAAATACGTTCTGAGAAAAAAAATGGGGCGTTACTTATTGAATGTCCCTCGTATATTCAGTCTTCAGTATGTTTGTATGAGGAACATCGCATTACAATATTGTGCTGCGGACACACAGTTTCCTAATTCGATTTCAGTACGTGAGAAGAGGACCTTTCTTTAGCTGCACATGTCTGATTGTGCTAGCCACTATTGATACATTTTGCTTTGTTTCTAGTGCCCCGTGATTCAGTTGCATATAGGGATGCTATTTAGCTAATGTTGATGTCTCCAATGCATTTTTATCAAAAAGGGGGAAATACCCTATAATGATATTTGAATAAAAATTTTCTGCCAGAAACGTATCTTTAAAACAACTCCTAATGCGAAAAGACGGAACATTCAACAAAGTTACAGCCCTCATCGACAATTGGGACAAAATTGGCGATCTACATAGTTTACCCGACAGTTCAAAAAAATGGTTCGAATGGCTCTGAGCACTATGGGACTTAACATCTATGGTCATCAGTCCCTTAGAACTTAGAACTACTTAAACCTAACTAACCTAAGGACATCACACGACACCCAGTCATCACGAGGCAGAGAAAATCCCTGACCCCGCCGGGAATCGATCCCGGGAACCCGGGTACCTGACAGTAATTCTACACGAAGAAGTTTAACGATAACATTAACGCTTATTCTGTGGAAGATGGACAACATAATTCTGCCGGGTGCTTGATGGTAACATAAACCTTGAAATACGATGATGTTCCATTTCGTAACATTCGCGATCTTTACTGTTTTCTTAAACGTGTTCCTCAGTCTTGGACACGAGGTGTTGTTATAAGTTTGATTAAACAATAACTGCTGTTGCTTAAAAATATATTTATTGTGGCAAGAGATACGTTTTATGCAACTGGATCTATTACTTAATATTATTAAGTAGTCTTAAGAGATTGTTTATATATTGCGCTTTGCGATCTAGTCCGGAGTAAACCGTGGAAAATATCCTCTGGAAATTTCCGACAAACTAAAACTGTGTATCGGCGTAACAGTTAAAGAACTACGTTCTATTTACGTTTCGCCACACAATTCAGTCCACCGGGGAAGGTCGTTTCAGTGCAGTCTTACGTGTAGAGCGCAAGTTTCATTTGACCAGTTGTGATCGGTTTGTTTCAAAATTACTGTTTTATTCTGCTTTCAACGGTTACAAGTTTGTTTATCTGTAAACTGTGCCGTCATTTCTGGCTATGTACCTTCGTGACAAGCACACCGCTAAAGCATTCTACCGTTTGTCGCACAACTTGAAACATGTATTCTATCGAGAAAAGGGTAGGATGGAGAGAGCGAGGCGATTTGATATTATTGTTTTCACTCTTACAGATACTTTTCGTTGAACTCACAAAAATTATTTACAAAAAATTATTGGGTATTTCATAACTGTACGGTTCTCGTCTTTCATTCCTGGTGTAAGCTTTTATATTATTATTATTATTATTATTATTATTATTGTGGTGGTAAGTTCCTACGGGACCAAACTACTGAGGCCATCGGTCCCCAGGCTTACACACTACTTAATCTAACTTAAACTAACTTACGCTATGTACAACACACACACACCCATGCCCAAGGGGGGACTCGAACCTCCGACGAGGGGAGCCGCGCGGGTACCGCGCGCGGCATTTATTTATTTCACGACTTGTTTTCTGACATATAGACCTATTGATAATGAGTAACATGCTCATGCAGCAAAAGCTAATCTATTGAACCTGTTGCTTCGTCACGCTGCGTTACCTGACACAGCAGTATTCGTTTTACCCTGTCATCATTCTCACGGATGTTACGATACCTCTGCACGACATCCGTACGAAAATTACCGTACGCACCAGGTAGGCAGCATTTTTGTGGTATCCACCGGGAGCAACGTGACGCCAACGTAGTCACCTGCTGCCTTTGCCCTCCCACCACACACACACACACACACACACACACACACACACACACGCTTTGAATTCCCCCCCTCCCCCCCCCCCCCCCCCCGCAATACCACCACCACCGCTCTCACACCCCTCTTGGCGGGATGCGTACGTCACAGGAGAGTGCACATAACGGGACTTGCCGCCCCTGGTTCCTTTTTTGTTTTTGGAATCGGAGCCCGCGCGTCCTTCCCTGGGGGAATGGCTGGGGTGTCGAGTGTGGGATGAGGGGAGACCGGTTCTGGTGCGGTGTGTGTCTCCGGGACGGAAGCGGCCGGCAGCTGACACACTGACTCGCTTCCATTCCCCTGGCGGCTCCTCCGCAAGGTGCCGCGGCAGCAGCAGCAGCACTCGGGGCCGGCAACTTGCGTCAGACCTCTGGGCAGTCACCAAGGCCGCGCTGTGTATAAACATTGGCCCTGCGCTTGGCAGTGACCGCGCGCGAACCTCAAGTCACGGCCGATGCACTGCGCCATCCGGCCAAACCGGCCACGGTCGAAAAATTGCTTCCCGCCACTCCCCAGATGCTCCCCTGCTGGTTCTCCACGAAAGTACTCTCTGCTATTCACTAAGCAGTATCATTCATGTGATCATCGTTCTCAATGTTTTCAGTGGTTTTCCCATCATAAACCAGTGTGGTATAGTTTTGAACTGACATTTCTTTGCATTGACTAAAATCCCTCATTCGTCTCGTGCCCGCAGTGTTTGTACTTAATTAAGTAAGATTCAGAGAAAATAATAAAACTGAAAAGTGTACCAACATTTATTCGAATAAGAAAAAAATCTCAGACTAAAATTATATTGGCATATGAAAAGAAAGGAATGAACCACATTAACGAGACATGTTGTGGAATTCAATGGAAATCTCAATAAATCTTGAACTGCAACGATAAAATGGATCGGTGCAGTAAAAGGAGACCCGATGAAAAGCAAAAATAACACAACTTGATATACCAGACTTTTTATGCAGAAAATTCGAAAGCGGATTGTTGGCGTGCCAGAAAAACCCAAGAATATTGAACAACATTGTACCACGAGCAGGGAATAGGACATTCTGAAAGAATGAAAGTAACATGGGGCAAGGAGAAGCTAAAACAAAACTCCTGAATTGCCGCTTGTTGTGCTTCGTGTGGTCTCGAAGGGCTGGAAAGTGAATAATAACGTGGTTATTTAAATCCCGTATTTATATTACACAAAAAGCCAGCAGAACCTAAACCAGCACTGCTGGTGCAATATTTAGTCGCTTTGTACTTCAGTAAACCTGTAGTGCAGCAAACTAGCGCGAAAATATCCCCAAAAAACATGAGTGCTTAATGCAGGAATTCATGACTAGCGTGCAAGCAGACAACACTTTCAGATGTAAACGTAAATAAAAAAAAAGTGCTACCACTGACGATGTTTTAAATCAATAAAACGAAATGTGTACAGTAAAATAATCCGCATTTTGAATAGTCGTGAAGCCGGATTTTAAATATATTTAAAAACTGTTTGAAAACTTAAAAAATTGAACTACGCAGTGCCAACTGGCCAATGTGCTATAATACACCTCTGGAGTTATTTGAGGACAGTATGATGCTCTGCGAGTGCATTCATGTGAAAGAGGAAATGAAAAATCTAATACCATTCCAGCAATGCTTGATTCGCGTGTTTTGGTCGTAATGTGTATCCTGTGTCTCGTTATGCAGCTTTAGTGTTCCCAAAGACAGCAAGTTTTCGTTGGCGTCTACTTATAGCGCTTATTCTTGTTGACAGTTGCTACAAGAAGAAATACGTGGCAAGGTGCTCCCTTTCACAACTCTCCAGTCACGCAGAAGCCGTTGCGTTATATGAGTCACTACAAATTTAATGGTGACCTAAATTCATAGAACCGAAATTCAAATTCTGTGAGTTGTTGTTCAACATTCATTTAAAACCGAGATGTAGCAATAGTGTATGGTGTCAAAGTTAAAGTATTAATGGAAACAACTGCTACCATAAACATTATTACACGACATTACAGTGACAGACATTTTAGTGGAATAGATGGAAGACTGCGCTATCCTTACCGTAAACAGATAGAAATGGCGCAGTGGTTAGCACACGGAACTCGCATTCCGGAGAACGACAGTTCAAACCCATGTCCGGCCATCCTGATTTTTCCGTGATTTCCTTAAGTGGCTACCGGCAAATGCAGGAATGGTTCCTTTGAAAGATCGCCGCCAACTTCCTTCCCCCTCCTTCCCTTGTCCGATGGGACCGATGACTTCGCTGTTAGGTCCCCTTCCCCCCAACCAACCAACCAACCTTAGCGTTTTCCAGTTTTATTTCAATCTTTGATAATAGGTTTTAGCAAGAACGAAGAGTTTATGTTAAAAACGCACATTTACAGTTTACCGTAAATGACTTCTAATATGAACTATATCAGTATTCGGTTGGAAAAATATCGAAAAATCACGAAACCTTGAAACTGAATTCTCGAATATAACAGCTAATAACTTCTTATTAGTACGGTTGGGAAGTAATTAAGATACGGGACTCGGTTTGAGACGGCGTATGTTACAATCCCCATCCGACCATACTGATGTAGCTTTATGTGCTTATCGTAAACTTACTCACAGGAGCCCCGGTTTCAAAAACCTACTGCAATTACTCTCATCTTCGCTATATTTAGGTACCGTGGTTCTCAGTCTCTCGACCTCTTTGGGTTGTTCTCCTCTCGTCCTCGACTTTTTCAATGACTACTTTCTCATTTTTCTTGTAATGGAACTTCGCTCAGCAGTGATTGTAAAAGTATATCTGGCTTCATAAACATACAACCAACTCGTCACTTTCTGAAGCCGTATTTATCTTACAGGGATGCAGATGCTGATAACATGACACTTTCCATTATGTTACGCTAGCATGATTACTTTTCTAATGCTCTAAACATCATGCTCAATCCAGAAGGAAACAAGTAATAAGAATAAGGAAAAGGAGAAGAAAGAGGCAAGTGAATATCTCCATGCTGCTCAAGTATAATTTCAATGTTCAAAAATGTTCAAATGTGTGTGAAATCTTATGGGACTTAACTGCTAAGGTCATCAGTCCCTAAGCTTACACACTACTTAACCTAAATTATCCTAAGGACAAACACACACACACCCATGCCCGAGGGAGGACTCGAATCTCCGCACAGTCCATGACTGCAGCGCCCTAGACCGCCCGGATAATCCCGCGCGGCTATAATTTCAATCGTAGGTACAGTGCAGTCAATGTAAGGAAAATCTACACATTATAGCTATGTAAAGTACAGCGTGTGATCATTCCATGTTACCATTTCCTAACAGTAATGGGCATATTTAGGAGAGATGGCCCCTGAATTCGTTTCTTTATCAATCCACTTCGCTTGGACACTAAAATTTCTTCCTCCGACAAACACGTGAATTATGAATTGTGAGTCGCGTCACTGACTCACCAAACTCCATTTTACCACCTTGTTGCTTCGGCGCAAGTGCAAAATGAGCCTCCTGAAATAAACTGCTCGTATTATTGTTATTTATTGGCTGGAAAATCTTTCTTTTATCATTCTATATCTGCATTTTTGTTTGGAATATGGTCCTTCAGGGGCTGTCATCAAAGAATTATCTACACGCAGATATTTTCATATGGTAGTTACTTTTGCAACACTGACAGCCGAACCCAGCCAGTATAGTTAACGCTTTCGTCTCACCATGAGCAGGGACGTCCCAGTGTTCCGTACTTAACCGTATGTGACCGCGCTGGAATCTGTGGGCTATGCTCGGGAACATCAGTTAGGCTAAACCCAGTATTCTGAACGGTGCATTCTTTGCGCAAGAGGAAGCAACGGCACGTTGTGGCAGCTGCTAATTCCGGAAGCAGCTGCGCCCTCCTCCAAGCCGCTCCAACGTAACGGTACCCACCGCAAAATGGAACTCAAGGTGCTTAGCATAACCGAACAGCTGACCATTGAGATCTTACTGTCTCTAACGTCCACTTCGAACAGGCGAAGCTCCTGCGGAGGAGAGTTGAACTGTCTTTAGCTTACGTTTGTCCACTCATATTCTAGAGTGGTCACCAATGCCGCAAGTTAAGGTAAGAAGATTGATAAGTGGTTAAAGCGACTGCTGTTTCGAAAGCGGTTGTAATGATCGAAGAGGCACCCGTTCAATATTAAGCAGCGGTCGGTGAGAGGGCCACAGTTTTATGGAACGATAGTTCCACGGAGCTTGTAAATGTTTATAAGAATCCAAATACAGTTCTTTTCATAGGATGGAAGAAAGTGATGGCGAGAAGAAAAAGCAGCTGTTAAGGGCCATTACATGGCTCAGGCTCCTTAGAATCAGACGAAATTTTCTCGTGTTATCAGCCGAATGCCAGCGCTGTTTAAACCACCTACAGGCAAAGTCAGCGAGCAGGTACTCGCTAAAACTTCTCTTCAAGACGACGCTGCCACACGGCTGATGACAAGAAAAGATTAGACCATTCATTGATAAATCATGTATGCTCTCGTCCCTATAACTTAATACTTTGCTGCTCGCAGTGAGATAAAACAACAACTTATGCATAAAACTGTCCTCCCTTGCGGAGCTAAATGTCGAGTCTACAGACTAGAAGCGATCTAAATGCAGTATTTCGATTCTACGCATCGGTTAATAAGAAAGTCCGTAGTCTTCTTCTACTTGACTGCGGCATTATTGTTAGAAAATGCAAAACGGTGCCGGCCGGAGTGGCCGAGCGGTTCTAGGCGCTACAGTCTGAAACCGCGCGACCACTACGGTCGCAGGTTCTAATCCTGCCTCGGGCATGGATGTGTGTGATGTCCTTAGGTTAGTTAGGTTTAAGTAGTTCTAAGTTCTAGGGGACTGATGACCTCAGAAGTTAAATCCCATAGTGCTCAGAGCCATTTGAACCAGTTTTGCATAACGGTAACAATAGTACAATCTGATGTGCTGAATGACGAATGTAAGATAATTTTCATTAACACGAGAAAGAACTGGACGGCATCCGAGTGCAGCTATAGTAGCAAATGATTGGGTTAAAAAAATGGTTCAAATGGCTCTGAGCACAATGGGACGTAACATCTGAGGTCATCAGTCCTCTAGAACTTAGAACTACTTAAACCTAACTAACCTAAGGACATCACATACATCTATGCCCGAAGCAGGATTCGAACCTGCGACCGTAGCAGTCGCGCGGTTCCGGACTGAAGCGCCTAGAACCGCTCGGCCACTGCGGCCGGCAATGATTTTGTTCGTCTTCTCGTAAATATACCTAGGGGTATTACTACGAAGCGACATAAAATGGAACGATTACGGGAAATCTATTATAGGGATAACGAATGCAATACAGTATTTCGTTCAGCTAATCCCTTGAAGTTCACTAAACATCTCCGTTACATAATAACGATCAACTTCCCACTATCTCCTCTCTTGCCATTGGAGGCCGATTCCCATTGATAAAATTTGTCACACGAGTGTTTTTCGTACCGTCTACCACTACGTCAAACGTCACAACACCGGCGCACGTTGCCGACGACGTCACTTACCGAGGCAGGCTACTTCTATGGAGAGACGGTGGAAGCAACGGCTTTACATGTTAATGTGGAAATCGAAAATACGGTTGTTCAAACTACAGCAACTATTAGAAAGCCAGTGTGGGGAGGAGGGATATTGGAATTTCAAAGCGGCCGCCGCTGGCCAGCGAGAAAGTCGGCGGCAGGTTTCCGGCGCTGTCGCTCTGGATCACGTACACGTGCCACTTCCGGCTCCCCGTACAAGGTTTTCTCTCCCGGAACGCAGCCGTCTGGCGCTGCCTGGACATTCCTGGGCGATATCGCTGGCTGCAGACCACCCCTCTCCCTCGCTCCTCACACCCAGTGCTGAAAGTGGCACTGTTTTCGTTCAATACTGCGCGCGCCAGGCCTATACGTGAGGCGTAAATGCAGGTTTCTAGCAAGTGAATGTTGCTGCCCGGTTTGGTAGAAGCGTGTTGTGGGGGCCTAAGCGTTGACCTCCTCGATGGTAAGCACAGGATCCATTATACAAATGGTTCAAATGGCTCTGAGCACTATGGGACTTAACTTCTCAGGTCATCGGTTCCCTAGAACTTACAGCTACTCAAACCTAACTAACCTAAGGACATCACACACATCCATGCCTGAGACAGGATTCGAACCTGCGACCGTAGCGGTCACGCGGTTCCAGACTGTAGCGCCTAGAACCGCTCGGCCACTCTGGCCGGCGATCCATTATACATACAGGAGGTGTACAGAAATATAGAAACAGCACGAATACAAGAAACTGCCGTGTCTAATAAAGTGTAGGAAAACCGTTGGCATTCAAGACAGCTTCCAGTCGTCTCGGACTGGATAAATACAGGTTCTTTATTGTTTTAAAGGGAATATTTTACCATTCTTAGTGCAAGATCAGGAAACAATGATGGAGGTGGATAGCGAGCACACAACCTTGGGGCCCACGTAATACCACGATAAGCCCGCCCGGTTGGCCGTGCGGTCTAACGCGCCGCTTTCCGGGCGGGAAGGAGTGCCTGGCCCCCGGCACAAATCCGCCCGGCGGATTTGTTTCGAGGTCCGGTGAACCGGCCAGTCTGTGGATGGTTTTTAGGCGGTTTTCCATCTGCCTCGGCGAATGCGGGCTGGTTACCCTTATTCCGCCTCAGTTACACTATGTCGGCGATTGCTGTGCAAACCAGTTCTCCACGTACGCTTACACCACCATTGCTCTACCATTCAAACATAGGGGTTACACTCGTATGGTGTGCGACGTTTCCTGGGGGGTCCACCGGAGGCCGAACCGCAGAATAAAGGGGTGAAGTGGACTGTGGTAGTCGTCGTGGGGTTGTGGATCACTGCGGCTGCGGCAGGAACGGAGCCTCTCCATCGTTTCTAGGTAACCGGTTAACATACAATACAATACAATACTACGATATGGCTGCCCAAATCATCACTGAATCCCTCACCATGCGTCATTCTTGGGAGGTAAACTTGGCCAGAAGATGGAAACAGTGTGAAAGAACACTTATCCGACGAAATGACTGCCGGCCGCTGTGATCGAGCGGTTCTAGGCGTTTCAGTCTGGAACCGCGTGACCGCTACGGTCACAGGCTCGAATACCGCCTCGGGCATGGATGTGTGTGATGTCCTTAGGTTAGTTAGGTTTAAGTAGTTCTAAGTTCTAGGGGCTGATGACCTCAGATGTCAAGTCCCATAATGCTCTGAGCCATTTGAACCTTTTTTTTTTTTTTTTTTGAGAACCGTGGTGAGTTAATAAAGCATATGATTAATCCTTTGTTATAGACATAACGGATAGCAATTACTGAACAAAAAAATGTATCAGCTTTGCGCTTTTAAAACTCATGGCTTTTTTCCCCTTCTCATTTGTAATTTCTGGCTCTGATTGACAGAGTTGTTGGATTTCCTCCTGAGGGATATTGAATCAAATTCTATCCAACTGGCGCTTTAGATCGTCGAAATCTTCCGCTACCCGGGCGTTTCCAGACACTTCTTCGGCCTCATGGACTGCAATAGTGTCTCAAGTGATGACTCCCGCTTCGAAATGTGCCCCGACGACCAGCGGAGACAAGTCTGGAGACGCTCCGGACAGCGACGGGCTACCCACTTGATTGTCGCCCACCACACGACCTAACAGCCTGGACTGATAGTCACGGGGCCATTTCTTTTCAAAGCAGGACCCCTTTGGTTGTCATTCACGGCACATTACAGCACGGCGATACAGTGACAATGTTCTACACCCCGTTTGTTGTTCTTCATGGCAAGTCACCCTGGGCTTGCATTTCTGAAAGATAATGTCCGCCTGCATACGGCGAGAGTTCCTACTGCTTGCCTTCGTGCATGCCGAACCCTACCTTCTCTCCCTAATTTAAAACGCTTGGGACATTGTGGACAGGGCCCTCCAATCAACTCGGGATTTTGACGATCTGAACGCGCCAGTTGGATAAACTTGCTACGATATCGCCCTCGAGGACATCGAACAACCCTATCAATCAATGAATGCAAAGCAGAATAACTGCTTGCATAAGGGCCAGAGGTGGACCAACGCGTTATTGACTTGCTCAGTTAGGAAGATCTTTCTCTTGAATAAATCATAAATTTTTTTCTGAATCCGTAATCATTTGTTTGTGTGTGCGTGTACATTGTATCCACCGATTTCCGTCCCATTCGGATAATTCGTTCGTGAGCAGTAACTGCATACTGTAAGGGTGCCTAATACTACCTGTCGGCTATGTGTGGAGTAATCTCTCATATTTTCCCGTTTGCATCCAAACTGCTCCTTGCATGTTATCTATTACATGTATTATCTGGCCACCAGAGATCCGCCCACGGATACTGCAGGAAGAGAAAGCCATTACCGGTGTCTGAAGTCTCGTTATTTGTCAAACGGTAGGCGGCTTTCACTGTGGTTGGACGGTGTCTGGCGCTCGATCGGGACGAGGCGGGGAGATACCGGATGGAGGCGCAAGCCGCGGGCCTCAGACAGTAGGCCGGTGACATACAAGGCAGGCGCGCGCGGAGAAAGCACTGCGATGGGACGGACGCTCCGGCGTGAGGCGGCGAGGTGCGCTGAGGCGCGGGAGCCGCCAGCCGGAGCCGCCGGTCTGTCCTTGGCATCGCTCACCCCTTTAAGAAAGAAGGAGCCTGCGCGCTGCTGTCGACGCGTCTGTGGACGCTCCAACTCCCTCTGCCGGAAAGGATACACATTTTTCATGGCCGCGCTAGCAGCCAGGTTTGCCTCTTCACCATTCGAAGCCAATTGGTATTACTCCAGAATCGTGGTGCAACCACACGAGTGAACGGAGCACTCCGACGGAGACGAACAAAACTTGTCGAATCTCCGAAAGTTATAGTAAACTGTTAGTCGCTTACAAGTCGAGTGCCATTCTTCAACTCTGAACAGGAATGGATGGCAATGGAGCGAACCTGCAGGGATCAAATATCTTAAAGCAGGAAGACTTCAGGGACCGCCTGAGCGCTTCAAGCCAACCATAAATCGTCGATTACTGGACCAATACACGGGGGCTGCGAGGAAACGGTCAGTACAATTTGAGAGTCGCTGAGTAGCAGAAACACTGTTACAGGATGAAACAAAAATTTCGAACTTGAGAAAACAATTGTCAGTCGATAATTTCTAACATGCCAACACGCTGCACTACGCAAGATTCTTGACCATCGACGAGTCAGTATCTTCCAATTTGTCGTGTTATACCATACCTATACAAGGGTGAGGCTGGAGGGAAGATAATGCTTTGAAGGGTGATAGCATTAGTGATCCCGAACAAAAAAGTTCTATGAACATATGTCCTGTACTTAACAGTTTCCAAGAAGATTAATGAAAACAATGAGGTGATAGTAAATGAAACATTGTGATATAACGTTTTGTTTAATTGTATACATTTCCTCAAAAAAGATGTCCAAAAAATCCTCCATCAGGTGCAGGGCATTTCGCTGTTCTTGTACGCAGCTGCTGTGTTAATGATCTGAGCTTGTTCGTACGATCCTTTATCACAGAACACGCATGTAAAATACAAGTGAGGAGTTCCTCCTCTGTTTCTACTGCGCAAGTGTAGATCTCGCTCTTAAGTCAACCTACAAACAGTAATCAACGGAGTAAGATGGGGTGACCTCCGTGGCCAAGAAATTACTCCACGGCGACCGATCCAACGTCTAGGATACGTTTCAGTGAGGTACTGTATGAAGAGCGCACTGAACTGACAACACTACATAGCTTAATGTCGCTTTGGTTGTGTTTACATATGAGTTCCTTTGAAGAAGGACATACGACTGATGCCCTTGACTTTCAAACGGCTGTGTATCATATTCGGTTAAGAAAACGTCATATGTTCGTTTGACGTTTTTGTTCAGAATCACTATTAATATCATTTCTCAAAGTATGTACCTTTCCTTCTGACTAACCCTGTATGTGTGGCTTACCATCTCATTGCCGGATTACCATCCCAAAGATCCGGTGTTAGTTCGCATCCATCCAAGGAGTTTTTTCTTGTCACGTATTATGTCTTTCATCTCTGCCAATGATTTTTATCATGATAAACGTCAATTCGCACTGTGGTTCGGAGTCCATATTAAACGAAAGCTCTTCTTATAACTAAAGGAAGAAATATTTAAGTTTAACATCCCGTCAGTGAGATAATTAGAGGCGGCACACAAGTTCGGATTAAGGATGGATGAAGAAGGAAATCCGCCGTATCCTTTTCAAACAATCCATCGTGGCATCTGCCTTCAGGGAGGCCAGTGTACTAACTATTGCGTCATCTCACTCGGTAGCTCTCCCTATAAATGCCAATTCCAAGTCGGAGGAAGGCAGTGGCAAACCACCTTCAATACGAACGTGCCTCCTAAAGCTCTGTGGCTTCGAGTTAACCTTCGAGTTAATGACTCTTTTACTATTTTGTTCCTGTTTATGACGTTCCAAACAGGGAACGTTAGATTAGAGACAGATACAAACTGTATGCATCGAATGTCTTTGTTGTACTTCAAAAACTGGTCTTCGCCGACGTATTGTGCAGTTCGGTATATAACATCACAAATATAACAGGTCGAAGTTGATTCATCGAAATGAACTAAGTACCCTGACACACATTACAGAAGATTTTTATAAGTTTCTATTCATGGTAGTTAATAATATCAACTGAGTAGGCAAATATCTCTACTAGTCACACAAATTATTGTTTCCACTACGCGCTTAGGAGATTTACAGCTCCATCATCTGGTGGATTTATTTAAAACTGAAGTGAAAATGTACTTAAAAAGGACACCTATGTCGTGACAATTTTATTCATTTATTTTTTAAAAAAGGAAACAACAGTAACTTTTCATTGACGACAAGGTCCAACTGGACAAGGGTGTGACGTGAAATTGGCCGTGTCCTTCTAGGAGGAAACATCCCATTGTTCACTTTAAACGAGTTACGCGAAACACGTAAATCCTGAACTGTGTGGTCGGTTTGGTGATTAGACCCGATCCACCGTAGTGTGACAACTGTTTCTTAACCACTGCGAAAAATTCGCTGTGTCAAATTTACAGTAATCCTCCTCGTATTTAAGGTCTACTTCTACAAAGGGAATGCTGGTGAGGTAAATAACTAGTTACAGTTGTTTGAATACCCCACAGATGTTTTGAGTTCTTCAATAGATAATATTCAGGAAGTTAGAACCATCGTACTGTGGACAGTTTTAAGCAATTTCGAATCTGCAGTCGGATGTAGGGTGTCTGCTGTATACTGGAAACAAAACGGAAGTTTATATCAGTCTCACTCTCCGTTCCTTCCTGGTATCAAGTTGGGTGGCATTCCACAACAGACAGAATTGTAGAGGCGCCAAACTTCCGCGGAAGGGCTCGACTTATAGCAGATGCCGTTTTCCCTGCCTACTGATCTGCCTTCCTAAATCCTCCAAAAAGACGCGTCTGGGGATTTAGGCTGCATGGCACAAATTTTCGTCTTTGCGAAATCATTGCTCTGAGGAGTGAATCAATTTCTACCTCTACTTACAGTTCATGTAAGCCTTTGACCGCCCTATGAAACAGCGGGGAAAAAGCATCAGGAAACTATGATCGCCGCCACAATAGGAATTATTTTTCTGGGCACTTCATGATCTGCCAGACACATACCGCTAGTATCTCATCACACATTTTATCATTTTGGTATAATTCGTTAAGCAGTACGAAACGCCTTCATATTGCCTTATTCTTTATGGTTATCAGGATGACCCTGCCTTTTGCAAACTTTATTGTATCACCTCGTAAAGCATAAAAATAAAACTACAGGTAACTTTCAATGACTATCTGTAAAAGTCCTTCAAAAAATAGAAGTAAATTTTGCGGAATCAATTCGTACTGTTCAAATAAAATAATTTTTGGTGAAAACTAAATAAGAGCTGACGTCCGACTGAGTCGCATCTGTCTTCTTCGACCATCAGGGCCACCGTTTAAACGTGCTCGGACGATCGGTTCATACTTAATTTTGTAGTACAACGAGGAGCTGTACACAAAATTATTTTAAAAAAATTGAAATCTCCTACGAAATCTTCGGACTCCCATCAGTTCAAATTATTGTTGGCATGAGGTATCCGTATCAAAGATAGGTTCAAAAATGGTTCAAATGGCTCTGAGCACTATGGGACTCAACTTCCGAGGTCATTAGTCCCCTAGAACTTAGAACTAGTTAAACCTAACTAACCTAAGGACATCACAAACATCCATGCCCGAGGCAGGATTCGAACCTGCGACCGTAGCGGTCTCGCGGTTCCAGACTGCAGCGCCTAGAACCGCACGGCCACTCCGGCCGGCTATCAAAGATAGGTACAAAAATCATAAACTACATAGGAGACCAATAGAAGAAAATTAAGAATTTACAGTTTTGGCTAAGCTACCAAGTAGAGCGCAACTCCTACTACTGAAACTTGCATTGAATTATTTTTGTCAGTAGTACAATGGCGAACAAGCGCCGGAGAAAAGATTCTTGGGTCCTTTAGTAGCATACATACCAAGGGTTGGGCAGGCCATTCTCAGAACCTATCGAGCGTATAGGTGAGACAGCATCAGGAATAGTCAACGGCTTGTTTAACTATAGAAAGCTGTGAAATATGAATTGTCAAAAGAAAACTACCTAATATGCGAAGTACCGTCCGCCATGCACTCAAGAGTAACTTTCAAAAATGGTTCAAATGGCTCTGAGCACTATGGGACTTAATATCTAAGGTCATCAGTCCCCTAAAACTTAGAACTACTTAAACCTAACTAACCTAAGGACATCACACAACACCCAGTCATCACGAGGCAGAGAAAATCCCTGACCCCGCCGGGAAACGAACCCGGGAACCCGGGCGCGGGAAGCGAGAACGCTACCACACGACCACGAGCTGCGGAGAAGAGTAACTTTCCGAGTATATACGGTATCATCGGATTTAGATACGTTAAGAAACAGTTATTCTTTCCCCGATACACTAAAGATCTAATTATAATAACAACAACTCACACAGAGGCAGATCAGCAATCGTCTACGA
The DNA here is from genome assembly GCF_021461395.2 of Schistocerca americana. Taxonomy (NCBI): domain Eukaryota; kingdom Metazoa; phylum Arthropoda; class Insecta; order Orthoptera; family Acrididae; genus Schistocerca; species Schistocerca americana. The sequence goes on along the minus strand of NC_060119.1, from coordinate 333,979,324 downwards.
AAGCTTCGTTTCTAAATACATCTCGAAAGATACTTGAATATGTCCTAAAGCGAGAAGTACTCCCTAAAACGCAATTTCTAGTGATTTCCAGAGCATATTAATAGACGTAGAAACGATCTTCGCCAAATCAGTTGAGTACTCATCTTATAAATTGTCTATACAGTTATGAGAAGATGCATAAATGGTCCCGTCAGGACTACAAAATGCAGAAAGACCCGGATCCAACCACGCCTGCAGATGACAGCGCTATTTGTATGCATTCCTGATGTCTCGAAAGGCGGCATATTGCAATGGTTAAAAGAAGTTTCCTCCACCCAGAATCCAAGGCGTCTGTTCCAGCAGTGCAGCTTGACCTTGAGAGAGAGAATCTCACGGAAATGCCGTTTGCATACACTTAGCCCGGTGCAAGGCGTTCGGAACGACCCCGTGACCGGGACATTATGCACAAGTGTTGACGGAATATCGAACGCGAGTCACATTACGCCCAGGCCATCTATTGTTGCCACAGCGTGCCACTTCCATTGTCTCGGGCCATGAATATTTCATTGCGTTAACTGACTGAGATTAACTACGTCGGTTAAACTTTTAAACAAGGACAGTGGTGTAAAATGTTTTTCCTGCAGCCATTCCATTACTCCACTGATTACTGGACATAAAGAGGAAATTATATGACAGTTATGCAAATCCGTCAACCTAAAAGGAAGCTCTCAGAGTGGATGGAGCATTATTAAACGAACAAGGAGATTTCTCGTTGACTCTCCACCGTGCGGAAAAAATCTGCGAGAAGTTGATGAGGGTGTTAGGATAACACGTGGCCCTCTCGTGTCGTGTGAAGTGTGTCTGGTATGAGAAATACTCTCATTCTATGGCTACCGCATTGTTTTGTTGTCCGACCGCTCCGCTCCTGTGACACAGAAACGTGAAACCGTGCGAACAGTATGCCGGCTCTACGGGAACGGCGCATACCTGGAGGTGACAATGCCTTCGGTAGTGCGCTGGTGAAAACTCTATCGCCTGTCTTATGTGTGACGAACTATTACTGCGCTAATATTATCTTTCTCTCAAGTGTTTATAACATTCAAATATACTATAGATACAGTCTTGCTAACGAATGTGCAACTAAAATCACTAATTACAACATTGTCACCAGTACTTAACAGTAATCTTGATGATATCCGGACTATTTTTTCACGGTCTTTGGTCACAGTTTTACAAAAATCCAGGTAATCAATTTCCTTCAGCCAAAAATATCTTCAGAAATGTAAAATAAAAACGTGCCCACTCGCATTCGTTAGCACGCCACGTCCTAGATTCGGGGACGTACATGGGATAACGCTAGATGCAGACAATGGGATACACCAATTTCGTCCCGGAGAGGAGGGGGGGACAACCTTTATCTCTTACACTGAAAAAAACCAGATTAACATGCCGACCCCGGGAAGATACGGAATAAGGCCAGGAAAAAGAAGAAAGAAGAGGAAGATGTATAATAAAATGTGGACACACCACAAATGCGCAGAGCCACATTATTGACGTAATCCAAATAAGCCTCGTTCAAAATTTAAGCTTGTTAAAACAGCAATTCATCAAAATCCTCGTTGTGAACACATACTGTGAAGAGAATAGTTTGCGTAATCAATAATTACATTCAATAATTTATGCAACTACCAGATGTATAACCACCCAGACCCGTATCTTAAGTTCATTTACCAGGGCATAGATTCAAATTGGGTGGTTTTCCTATGATTTATACTGATTTTGTATTTGTTTCGTTGGTCAATTTTTTTTTTTTTTTTTTTTTTTTATTTTTTTTTTTTGTTATACGTCTATGTATTCTCAGTAATGGTTTTCATCTCACTCGATTTTAAAAAGATAACAAGTGTAAAATCTATAAAAGATTTTAACACATTAACATATATAACTCAAGTCACCTGTTATTTCTTTTCATAAAGCTTTTGTTTCAGTATTTTTCTCGATGTCCGAGAGGGTACGCGATAGGGAAACACCAGTGAGTCGTTTTTCTCCCATGGTTAATCTAAGAGGAGTTTCGAGACGACTAAGGATTCAAAATATACGTTCTGCCGTTACAACGTTAGTTTGCAATCTAGTTAAAACATTTAGAACCACATTAAAAAAATGGCTCTGAGCACTATGGGACTTAACATCTATGGTCATCAGTCCCCTAGAACTTAGAACTACTTAAACCTAACTAACCTAAGGACATCACACAACACCCAGACATCACGAGGCAGAGAATATCCCTGACCCCGCCGGGAATCGAACCCGGGAACCCGGGCGTGGGAAGCGAGAACGCTACCGCACGACCACGAGATGCGGGCAACCACATTCAAACGAGCACCATGATGAAGTTCATTGTTACACATGTATGTGACTACGAGGAGGCATCCAGGAATTTTAAATAATCTTAGTTTTAAGTCTATTTTATTCTTGAAAGATGAACATTTTGGAAACAAGTGTATGCAATCTATAAACGATTTTATTAAGCGGATCTTTGAGTGAAAGAACAGGCCCATTATGCATTATGATTTATAACAACACCTCCCCATTGGCTACACCGCTGTGACCATCCCTACAAACGATGTCATGCGTAGTTATGTTCCTTCCTAGCAAAGAAAGGTGCTTATACCTAAGTGAGCGTAATATGGTACGTTAGACGAATGGTAACGTTAGATACAGTTTCTGGTGGTTAATGGTTTGCAATTTCACTAAAAATGGAGAAAATCGATCTAATTGTCCTGTTTGTGAAGTTGAATTAATAGTACTAAAAGACAGTACACACAGTCTTTTAAGTTCTCAGGTGCACAGAGAGAGAGAGGTTGGATAGTTCTACAGATAAGACGGAGGAACCAGAACCATGTCCCTATTTCATGTTTCATCCCAGTGATCTCGGAGGATATCATACAAGTAAAGAAGACATAAGCTTGATAAGTGATAATACATCAGACGTGATAAGGCCATTAAAAAGACTCAGCCAAATAGTAATATATAAAAAAAGGGTAAAAGGAAGGACCTGCAAAATTACACATCAATATTCTCAACGCCGATTTGCTGCAGAATTCTTGAGCGTACTTTATGTTCGAATACATAATAAACTTCCTAGTGAGAGAGAACCTTCTATCCACAAATCAACTGGGTTTAGAAAACATCGCGCGTGTGAAACTCAGCTTTCCCTTTTCTCGCAAGATATCTTGCGAACCATGGATGAACGGCAACAGGCAGAGTCCACATTTCTAGGTTTCCGGAATGCGTTTGACACAGTGTGGCACTGCAGTCTGCAAACAAAAGCTCGAAATATGAAACACATTGCCAGATTTATGATTGGCTTGAAAACATTGCCCTGGACGGAGAGTGTCCATCAGAGACAAGGGTAGCAACTTGGAGTGCCCCCAAGGAAGCTCTCTATACACATAAACGGTCTTACGCATAGGGTGATCAATAATCTGCGACTGCTTGCTGATGGCACTGTAGTGAACGGGGAAAGTGTGGTCTTTGAGTGCCTATGGGAGGAAGCAAGATGACTTGGAAACAATATCTATTTGGTCTAACGAATGGTAACTTTCTCTAAATATGAGGAAATGTAAGTTAATGGAGATGAGTTGAAGAAACAGTTCTCTGACGTTCGAATATAGTCTTTGTGGTGTGCGAAAACACGTGTGCGACCCATTCTTGCGTACTGCCCGAGCTACACACACACACACACACACACACACACACACACACACACACACATACACATGCAAACATGTCCGTTTCCTCATTCTCCGTAAAACAGCGTCATATTTTAAGACCACGGAAGGTGAAACAGCGGGCAGGCAGGTCCTGGGAGCGGAGCCTTTAACGGGACGCTCCCTCGATGTGTCCGGTGGTTGTCCACTCGTGTTGCGTGAAGCAAGTGTCGGCCGGATAGAGCTTCCTGTGCTCTGCCGGCCAGGACCGTTGTCTGGTAGCGCGCAGCTACCGTTCTTGGGGCCCTACAGCGACCAGTTCACCTCCGAGCGGTACAATGGCACCCACTGCCTTGTTTCGGGACTCGCCCACTCAGAGCATGGAGCAACACAACTTCGCTATGTCAAGAAACATTACGTATTACGAGCAACGCTAAATCACACATCTCTGTCATACTTGTCTCACGTATTCTACCTGAAACGAACTTCACATTCTGAATAAATAATTGAATTTTCACGCTCCTCAGTTAAATATATTTGTCGCTTACCTGTACCTACATCTCTGATCACACACAAAAAAGAAAAAATCGTAATGAACTGCAGAACCTCTGTTCCAACTGTAGTCTGCGAGTCACTTTGGGGTTGCATAGCAGAGTGTTCGTTTAGCTGTGGAAACAATTCTTGCTTATATATGTCTCTTTATGTGCTGTTATTACCCTAATTTTACGTTCAGTACACAGAGGGCTGAAAAAAATTAGTCGATTCGGTCCTGCAAACGTTTTATTTTTTTAGTTTCATTTGATATAATTTTTTCTAACTATATTTTCCCGTAATACTTGGTATCTTTCTTCGAAAGTATGTCAGTCGAAAGTCATCAGCAACAGCGTTAAAGACAACACGGGAGCTCCACTGTTTGGTAAAGTCCACATTGTTGCTCAGCATCATGAAGATGCAAATTGAAAGAGCTGTCTAATTTCTTGTCTTTTTCTTTCTGTGATAAAAATTATTACAGTTTGTGCCACTGAAAGAATTCAGTGTTCCCAATTATGCATCAAATTCACGATCTATAATAGTTGCAGCGCTGAAGAACAACGAAGTCATAAATGTGAGTCTAAATGGGCTTAAGGCTATTGGCTTTCTGGTGCGTCATACGACTGTTTTTGGTACAAACATCCAAAAGTTAAGCATACATTCTGAGTGATTGTGAATCTTACTGTGTCCCTTCTGTAAATGAACGATTTTAATTGACATGACATTCCCGTCACTGCTCAAACGAAGGGCAGTTCCTGCTTTTCACAGCTTGAAATTAAATTATAAATATATATAGCCTCCTTTAGCGATTGCAGCAGGCCAATATAGTTTTCATTCAGTTGAGCAAGTTGACCACATTTTTACCCTGGCTTTTCGGTAAGTTCCCTTCGTCTCTACTCTTGTGATATTCTTCTAGCAATGTTATCACATCCATCCCAGAAAACACAGGCTGTGTAATGATAGCTACCTACGATTTAAAGCTTTGCAAATGTGAAATAAGCGATATATCTTGCCTCAGTAGTAAGTAACCTCTCTGTAGTTGTGTTTCTTCTAAAAGACTGTTTATTACATACTTACAAGTATCTACGACCAATATTTCATACTAATATAATTATGCTGCCCTCACTAAATACTGTATTTATACATCAAGTACTGTGAAAAACTTATATGTCGAGTTTGTAAGGACGCTTAACGTCGTCCACGCATTTCAGTTACGTCCATATTACTTTTTCCTGCATCAATGGACAGTGACAAACAGCGCTGAAGTGAACGCACGGTGATGTAAATGCAGCGTCAAGTCAGTACAAAAACTGGAATTCAGTGAGGTAGTACAAATCAAGAACCAAACATTTATAACTGTTAGCAAAAAGGTGAGCACTCCTCATATGTAAAGTGCAGCGAACAACTTACAGACGAATGCTTAAAACATGAGGGGCAGATAAAATGAATAACAACGAAATCAACTACAAAAATGAAAGAAAGGTAATAATCTTATAGGCATTTACACATCCTTCAACCGTAAGAGCATTTGTATATCAGTGGTCCATCGTACGAAATATAATCGTGAAAATAATGGCTGTTTTCCGTCTCATTTAATATTATCCCTGTCTTTTCGATTATTTTGATACTACAGTCCAGAAAGAAAGGTCTAGAAGCTAGCAGTTTTCTATCTCTACAATGCTTATTTCTTATTAATTTGAGCCAATCACGCGTTTATTCGCTGCTTTTCTGCACAACATAAAAAAACATGAGAATTATGTGCATTAAGAATAAATTACTGCCAAGGACCTTCCATTGACGAAACCGTACGTCAAGTTTCCGAAACGCTCCCCTTTCGCATGCGTAATAAATTAAAAGGATCCTTTTCAATGGGTCTGTTTTTGAATATGTTTGTTTCTGTTTAGCAACGAATGTAAATTTGTGTAATGTATGACACAAGAAGCACTACTATTTGGTAATAACTGTTCAGAAATGAGTGACCACTGTATTTTCTGTTAGTAAATGTACATATTCCTAGTTAATCTTTGACCAAGTTTCATTAGGACGCAGGCACAGTATAAAATATAATTTCATTTGGCGAAAATTTCTCATAAAAATTTATCTAAGCTTCCTAGCGCTACTACGCATGGAGATCACAACGACGGTATGGAAAAGATAACTTTAAATTAGAATTCTTAAGAACAGTTGTAAGAAGTTTACTGAAATATAAATGCATATTTCTAAATTTGCACGAAAAAGAAAATTTATTAGTTTTGTTCCATTCAATCCCTCTACAGTTGGAGACTTCAACGAAGGAACAGGAAAGGAACTCTAAAATTAAACAAGCGTGTCTCCAAATTGCTTTGACGAGTATACTGGTATTATCTCTGACATTCCTTTTGTTTACTCAGTGTCAACAGCAGCTGTGCTCTCGTTGTCTGAATAAGAGAGTTTGTGTTCCGCCAGTCGGACAGATGCTTTTGCCGCTGGACACGCTGACAGCGGTCACGCAGCGTACGCCGCTACGCAGGGGAGGGCAGGTGCGCACATGTGCCACTAATACACGCGCGAGGCTCTGCCGCTGTTTCGCGTCGCCTTGACGGCTCAGCTTTCCACTAAATGGGGGTCAGGCGCGAGCCCCTCGTACTTATACTGGCCCGCTTTCTAGTCCAACCTCCTTCCCGGGCTGCCTCCGCATCACTGACAGGAGCGCCGGACCAGCGCCCGCCACACGGAACAAGGCCCTTTCTCCAGCATTCATTACTCGCCACGCGCCACTCGGCTGCTATTGCAGTGGACCGTACAGGAAATATTTTGACCAATATGCTGAATATGTAATTCTGATTCGACCAAAGCAATTTTATTGATATGTTCTGGATGGAAGATACGACTGAACAGAGCAACCCCTTCCAAGAAGATATTTTTGGAGTCGAAATATACTGCTTTGCGATACATTCGTTAACTGATATCGTCCTGCAGAATTTAATAATCAATTAATTATCTTAGAGTACCGAACTTTAAGGTATGTTCATTAATAGCGTAGGGGCAACGGTCTTGCCGCAGTGGATACACCGGTTCTCGTCGGATCACCGAAGTTAAGCGCTGTCGGGTATGAGCGGCACTTGGATGGGTGACCATCCGGACCGCCATGTGCTGTTACCATTTTTCGGGCTGCACTCAGCCTGGTGATGCCAATTGAGGAGCTACTCGAGCGAATAGTAGCGGCTCCGGTCAAAGAAAACCCTCGTAACGACCGGGAGAGCGGTGTGCTGACCACACGCCCCTCCTATCCGCATCCTCAGCTGAGGATGATCCGGTGGTCAGATGGTCCCGATGGGCCACTTGTGGCCTGATGACGGAGTGCTTTAATAGCGTAGGGTCATGCGAGATCACTTAAATTCGGAAACAGAAGTCAGAGATGTGTCATAGCAACTACATAGAATGGAAGTAAAGTAAGCAATTAAACTACTACACGGAAATCGTTCCGCTTGAGTCTGTAGAGATTTAATAGTGACATTTAACAAGTACCGAGTGGTTATAATTAAATCGCAGCTACTCATAGAGGACCATTGTTGACTGTAATTATCGTATGGTACTGAAACTTGGTAGATATTCTAATAAGTTAAGATGGAACCGATTTATGCTCGAAAAAAAAGTAGTTCCAAGGTGGATATATCGCTGGTGCTGTGAAAGCAAGAAAGACATATAGAAATGTTTTCATATGTAATGCATCAGGAACGGGATGTGGGCAGAAAAGGTCTAACAAGTAAGAAAGGCACAATGTTGATTCTATTGTTAATAGCTGCTTACACAATTTGTTCAATACGAGCACTAGAGACGTTGACGAGATGCTGTAGAGTGGCAAAAATTGGAACTAATTTTTCCCGGCTTAAATCGGTTCCACATTAACGCTTTAGCATATCTACCAGGTTTCGCTACCATGCCATAATTACAGCCCACACTAGACCTCCGTGATAGCTGCACTTTAATTATAATCACCCGGTATGTAGAGGTGCAGTGTTTAGCGAGGGAATGGGGGAGGCGAGTTATTATTTGACGGTATCCAGAAAGAAAACATTTGAGAAGCACTGATGTAGAGCAGTGGATTTGAACTCAGTATGAAATAATGCTCACTTATCTGCTACAATGTTGACTGGCATCGGAAGTGGCTTCGAGAAGTGCACTCTCAAATTCAAATGTTTAATATCGTACGATGCAAAATGCAATATATGTAACATCCAGCTACCGTGATACATTATTGAATGTAACAAATTAACTAACTAGAGTTTACACTCGTGATGAATCAGATGGTTGTCGTGCTTGCATCTCTCCCGAAAAATAAATAAAGAAAATTATGTATATTCAAAATTTTGATTTGCAGGCTGTTATTTCAGAGCAGTAGGAATTTTAATTTTTACACTGTCTGTAGATAAACATGCAAAATTAACTTAAATACAGTTTGCATTCGTGCTGTTCCTACTACATAAAGGGTGTCTCAGCAGAGAAGATCAATATTCAGGGATGTGACAGGAACAATCATCAAGCAAAAAAGCTTAATAATTGTGGGATCTAAAATGTATACCGTAAGAACTATGAGCACTTATTCGTCTTCGCCATTGTGAAAAACATCTCTTCTACTAAATCAGTGCTCATAGTTCTTAAGGTATGCATTTTAGAACCCATGTTTATTAGACATTTTTGCTTCGACAAATCGTTCCTGTCATATATCTGGAAGCTGACCATCCCTTCTGGGCGAGGAGTCCTGTACACCAGTAGTATCCATGAATTATTCCGGGAAACCGCGTCCGACAGACATTACTGGTATCGTAAGAACTGATGTAACTCCATTTCTGCTGTGCTTGGTGATATCAAGCACACAACTAGAAAAGAGAAGACTATCGCAGGGGTTTCAAGCGGCAGTGATCTTAAAATGAAATACTTTGTCTGTTGTGAAGTGTTTCTCGAGAGATGCTGATTTTAATTTGTGCATGCTGACTCTACAGAAAAAGTGCTGTTTTCACTCTCAGTCACAATGCAGAAAATGATATGAGCCGGAAGGTGAGTCTATGTTACGACAAAAAATTTACAGAGATAATGTGTGCTTCTGCGTATTAATTTCAATTGCACCTGCAGCATCAGAGCAGTGATTTTGAGCTAGAGTTCGAAATGACATCTGATTACCGATGTCGAAAACATAATTTATCATCTGGTTCCGCCCTATACATGGACCAAAATAACAAAGTAATTGACAGCTACTTGTGTACAGGACAGCTGCCGTAGAACCTACCAATAAGAGAACGAGTTTCATCACACCTTGTGCTCTGCTCATCGTAGTTAGATCGGTTAGCTACCTCAGGAGCCACTTGCCACAATCGGCTGCAGCCGACACTTGCACCCATTCTTTCTCAGAGTGGCGTGTTTATTTTAAGTGACAGAGTGTTATAAACTCGTAGCGAAAACTTGCAGAAAAATGATAAGACTTTTATCAGCCTACCAAGCAAACCTAATACTGCACGGAAATGCCCAGCTGTCGCTACAGCAAAAATACTGCGTGCGCAGAAACATGTGAAGCGATAACATTTCCCACTCCTATGTTAGAACGTCAATTCCTTTGTTATTTTGACTGAGGTATAACACCGTACCCGAACAATGACAAAGACGAATGTACCCTCCTAGTAACAATGAATTCGATATCACAGTAGCATGTCTGTTGAAAGCTTATTGTAATGTCCCCACATCAGTCGAGCAAAGGTACGTTAATCGTGTGCTAAAAGCAAACGTCTTCACAGTTCCTTTCAGTTCACACCTCCCTTACCTAAAGAACGTTACTGAGGAAAAACCAAAAAGAAGGAATCACATGTCGCTCTGTGCCTCACGTCACCTGCAACCAGGTAGTACTTATTGCCCCTATTCGAAATGAGATGAAACTTTGTACTGAGGATACAGTAACGAATGTAAGAGTGTCCCTCGATCCTCTGACGATAACACCATTGCAGTGTGACAAGTGTTCTTCGGACACGTTTCGCCCCAGATCTCGAATATCATCCTCATGACTAGATCCACTAATGCAGCTCAATGTTATTCTGTTAGTCTCCGCGTCATTGGAAAAGGGTTTCTATAACACGAACATCGAGGCGCAAGAATCGGCACTGTGAATAACGTACACACGTCGATTGACGGGCCAGATTCAGTCCCTTCGAAGCACCTTACGATGCACGACGCACAAAATAACACAAATGCTGTCCTGGTGAAGGCACACACAGTCCGCAACGGAGGAATCACTCGTGCCGGTATGGAGAAACACTTGGCAAGTCGCGCGGTAATTTACCTTCGTCGGTCGTAAAGCCAAAGGCGTCGGCGATGGCAGTCGGGAAGCACCTCCAAAGTCTCCGGTCGGCGGTGGACGGAGCTCGAGGGTCAGTTGAGGTCCGTAGTCGGCGGTCGTCACGCACACACTGGCGCCTGCGCCTGGAGGCTACACTAGGGCTGCCGGTCTCGCTGCCACCACTGCTCCAGTACGAGTGCGAGGGCGCCCCACTCGGCGTGTCGTCGGCTGGCTTACTGACTGACTGGCTTCTTCAGAGAGAGCAGCCGCTTCTCGAAATGAGCGCGCCTCCCTCCGGCAGCGCGCCTTTATACCGCAATCCGGCGCGGCGCGCGCGCAAGCCCCACGCACGCGTACACACCTTCCCTTTCCTTCCCTCGCTATTGTCCCCCTCGCTCTCGCCCACCAGCCGGCCAACGCCGAGACGCGCCGAAAACTTTCTATTTTTCCGGCGCGGCGGATACGTGCCGGCCCAAGCCCGTAGAGACTATGTGTGTGTGTGCGTGATCCGTGCGGTATGTGGGTTAGCGCGCTCGGTGGCGCAAGCCGTTCGTGGGTGGTCGCGAGCGGCCACTGCCAAGGACGGCGCCCACCCTTCGCAAGGACTCAGTGGAGGTCGGGATCGATGTATTTCAAACATCCTTGCACATTGAATCGCAGATTCAAGAGGGGGAAGAATCGTGGGAGTCATGATTCAACGCCTCACTCCCAAACACAAGACTTACAAGAAGGAGTTATATTTTTGTACCTATCAATTTTCAGACATCACAGCTACCTTTCTCAGAACAAAGTAGCAGAAAAACCAAACGTTGCGAAAATGATAGGGACTTCTAGAAATTACAAGCCAGGAATATTGATCTTTTGGATATTATAGCTCGCCTTATTTCTGTGCTTGCTAAGAAAAGCTGGAGAGGAATTCCGCCTTACGGAAGTACTGTTTGTACCTATATACGTTTCACCACTTTATGTGTTAGCTTCCGTGGGATTACTTGTTTATTTTCTTTTAAAATTTATTGTTACGTTTTAAGCTTTTTTGCAGGTTATATGCACTTGGCTCTGACCACAATCTATTGGTTATGACCTGCAGATTAACACTGAAGAATCTGCAAAAAGGTGGGAATTTAAGGAGATGGGACCTGGATAAACTGACTAAACCAGAGGGTCTTCAGAATTTCAGAGAGAGCATAAGGCAACAATTGACAGGAATGGGGGAAAGAAATACAGTAGAAGAAGAATGGGTAGCTTTGAGGGATGAAGTAGTAAAGGCAGCAGAGGATCAAGTAGGTAAAAAGATGACGGTTAGTAGAAGTCCATGGGTAACAGAAGAAATATTGAATTTAATTGAGGAAAGGAGAAAATACAAAAATGGAGTAAATGAAGGAGGTAAAAAGGAATACAAAAGTCTCAAAAATAAGATTGACAGGAAATGCAAAATAGCTAAGCAGGGATAGCTAGAGGACAAATGTAAGGATGTAGAGGCGTATATCACTAGGGGTAAGATAGATACTGCCTATAGGAAAATTAAAAAGACCTTCGGAGGAAGGAGACCCACTTGTATAAATATCAAAAGCTCAGATGGAAACCCAGTTCTAAGTAAAGAAGGGAAAGCAGAAAGGTGGAAGGAGTATATAGAGGGTCTATACAAGGGCGATGTACTTGAGGACAATATTATGGAAATGGAAGAGGTTGTAGATGAAGATGAAATGGGAGATACGATACTGCGTGAAGAGTTTGACAGAGCACTGAAAGACCTGACTCGAAACAAATGTAAGGATGTAGAGGCATATCTCACTAGGGGTAAGATAGATACTGCCTACAGGAAAATTAATGAGACCTTCGGAGAAAGGAGAACCACTTGTATAAATATCAAAAGCTCAATTGGAGGCCCAGTTCTAAGCAAAGAAGGGAAAGCAGAAAGGTGGAAGGAGTATATAGAGGGTCTATACAAGAGCGATATACTTGAGGATAATATCATGGAAATTGAAGAGGATGTAGATGAAGATGAAATGGGAGATACGATACTGCGTGAGAAGTGAAGAGTTTGGCAGAGCACTAAAAGACCTGAGTCGAGACAAGGCCCCGGGAGTAGACAACATTCCATTAGAACTACTGACCGCCTTGGGAGAGCCAGTCCTGACCAAACTCTACCATCTGGTGAGCAAGATGTTTGAGACAGGCGAAATACCCTCAGACGTCAAGAAGAATATAATAATTCCAATCCCAAAGAAAGCAGGTGTTGACAGATGTGAAAATTACCAATCTATAAGTTTAATAAGTCACGGCTGCAAAATACTAACGCGAATTCTTTACAGACGAGTGGAAAAACTAGTAGATGCCGACCTCGGGGAAAATCAGTTTGGATTCCGTAGAAATGTTGGAACACGTGAGCCAATACTGATCCTACGACTTATCTTAGAAGGTAGATTAAGGAAAGGCAAACCTATGTTTCTAGCATTTGTAGACTTAGAGAAAGCTTTTGACAATGTTGGCCGGAATACTCTCTTTCAAATTCTGAATGTGGCAGGGGTAAAATACAGGGAGCGAAAGGCTATTTACAATTTGTACAGAAACCAGATGGCAGTTATAAGAGTCGAGGGGCATGAAAGGGAAGCAGTGTGTGTGTGAAATCTTATGGGACTTAAATGCTAAGGTCATCAGTCCCTAAGCTTACACACTACTTAACCTAAATTATCCTAAGGACAAACACACACACCCATGCCCGCGGGAGGGCTCGAACCTCCGCCGGGACCAGCCGCACAGTCCATGACTGCAGCGCCTTAGACCGCGCGGCTAATCCCACGTGGCAAGGAAGCAGTGGTTGGGAAGGGAGTGAGACAGGGTTGTAGTCTCTCGCCGATGTTATTCAAACTGTATATTGAGCAAGCAGTGAAGGAAACAAAAGAAAAATTCGGAGTAGGTATTAAAATTCATGGAGAAGAAATAAAAACTTTGAGGTTCGCCGATGACATTGTAATTCTGTCAGAGACAGCAAAGGACTTGGAAGAGCAGTTGAACGGAATGGATAGTGTCTTGAAAGGAGGGTATAAGATGAACATCAACAAAAGCAAAACGAGGATAATGGAATGTAGTAGAATTAAGTCGGGTGATGCTGAGGGAATTGGAATAGGAAATGAGACACTGAAAGTAGTAAAGGAGTTTTGCTATTTGGGGAGCAAAATAACTGATGATGGTCGAAGTAGAGAGGATATAAAATGTAGACTGGCAATGGCAAGGAAAGCGTTTCTGAAGAAGAGAAATTTGTTAACATCGAGTATAGATTTAAGAGTCAGGAAGTCATTTCTGAAAGTATTTGTATGGAGTGTAGCATATATGGAAGTGAATCATGGACGGTAAATAGTTTGGACAAGTAGAGAATAGAAGCTGTCGAAATGTGGTGCTACACAAGAATGCTGAAGGTTAGATGGGTAGATCACATAACTAATGAGGAAGTATTGAATAGAGTTAGGGAGAAGAGAAGCTTGTGGCACAACTGACTAGAAGAAGGGATCGCTTGGTAGGACATGTGTTGAGGCATCAAGGGATCACCAGTTTAGTATTGGAGGGCAGCGTGGATGGTAAAAATCGTAGAGGGAGACCGAGAAATGAATACATTAAGCAGATTCTGAAGGATGTAGGTTGCGGTAGGTACTGGGATATGAAGAGGCTTGCACAGGATATAGTAGCATGGAGAGTTGCATCAAACCAGTCTCGGGATTGAAGACCACAACAACAACAACAACAACAACACATGTAATTTTGGCTCAAAAGTATTAACATTTGCAAAAGGGGAGATTATTAGGCGCAAAATATTTTACATTTGTTTTCATACAGTGGCTCAAATGGCTCTGAGCACTATGGGACTCAACATCTATGGTGGTACGTCCCTCTCATACAGTGAAAAGTAGTGTATCACTGTGTTGAGGTGTTGTACAGGGGGGGGGGGGGTCAAAAACATTCTGAAATATTTGCAAGAGCGTTGCAGGGTAATCTGTGATGAGAAATAATTGTTCAGAAAAAAATATTCGATACGCTGCACAATTTCGAAGTTAGTTAGCACTGAAGCCAGCCACTCAGGCCATTGAACGTGTACATACAACAGGCCTGCGAGATGCAGTAAGTCTCAGTTGTTCTCATAGTGTCCTCATGGCGCACGAGAACCCTCAGCCTTTCTCTCGGGTTCGATCCTGACTGTCGTCCCATGTCCAATTTACGTATCGGTATCTTGTTCGGTCTCATTAAACCAAGCAAAGAAGACGTTTGGCGACACCGTGTCTGACGGGCTACTTGAAATTACGTACGCAACGTCCTGAGCGGCTAACGTCAATGCTAATAAATTCTTAAGTGGCAGCGTATCGAAGTTCTTTCCTTAACAGTTATTTTTCAGTACCGCCTACCTACAACACCTTTGGAAGCTTTCCAGACTGTTTCTGACCACCCTACATGTTGTTCATTTACGATATGTTTAAGTATGTTAGTTTTATGCTGAATATGGAAATAATCCCCCCCCCCCTCCCCCATGAACCATGGACCTTGTCGTTGGTGGGGAGGCTTGCATGTCTCAGCGATACAGATAGCCGTTCCGTAGGTGCAACCTTGGAGGGATATCTGTTGAGAGGCCAGACAAACTTCCGGTTCCTGAAGAGGGGCAACAGCCTTTTGAGTAGTTGGAGGGGCAACGGTCTGGATGATTGACTGATCTTCCCTTGTAACATTAACCAAAACGGTCTGCTGTGCTGGTACTGCGAATGGCCTAAAGCAAGGGGAAACTACAGCCGTAACTTTTTCCGAGGGCATGCAGCTTCACTATATGGTTAAATGATCATGGCGTCCTCTTGGGTACATTATTCCGGCGGTAAAATAGTCCCCCAGTCGGATCTCCGGGCGGGGACTACTCAGGAAGACTTTTTCATCAGGAGAGAGAAAACTGGCATTCTACGAATCGGAGCGTGAAATGTCAGATCCGTTAATCGGACAGGTAGGTTAGAAAATTTAAAAAGGGAAATTGGTAGGTTAAAGGTAGATGTGGTGGGAATTAGTGAAGTTCGGTGGCAGGTGGAACAGGACTTCTAGTCAGGTGAATACAGGGTTATAAATACAAAATCAAATAGGGGTAACGCAGGACTTGGTTTAATAATGAGTAAAAAAGTAGGAACGCGGCTAAGTTACTACGAATAGCACAGTGAACGCATTATTGTAGCCAAGATAGACACGAAGCCCACTCCAATGACAGTAGTACAAGTTTATATGCCAACTAGCTCCGCAGATGACGCAGAGACTGAAGCAATGTGTGATGAGACAACAGAAATTATTCGGATAGTTAAGGCAGCCGAAAATTTAATAATCATGACAGACTGGAATTTTATAGTAGGGAAAGGAAGAGAAGGAAAAGTAATAGGTGAATATCGACTGGGAGAAAGGAATGAAACAGTAAGCCGCCAGTTGGAATTTTGCACAGAGCGTAATTTAATCATAGCTAACACTAGGTTTAAGAATCATGAGAGAAAGTTGTATACGTGCAAGAGAGCTGGAGAGAACGGAAGGTTTCAGATGAATTATATGATGGTTAGACAGAGATTTAGGAACAGATGTGGACTCTGACAACAATTTATTGATTATGAACTGCAGACTGAAACTGAAGAAACTGAAAAAAGGAAGGAATTTAAGGAGATGGGACCAGGGTACACTGAAAGAACCAGAGGTTGTAGAGGATTTCAGAGGGAGTATTAGGGAACGATTGACAAGAGCAGGGTAAAGGAATACAATAGAAGAAGAATGGGTAGCTTTGAGAGATGAAAGAGTGAAGGCAGCAGAGGATCAAGTAGGTATAAAGACCAAGTAGAAATCCTTGGGTGACACAAGAGGTATTGAATTTAATCGATGAAAGGAGAAAATATACAAATGCAATAAATGAAGCAGGCGAAAGGGAATACGAAAGTCTCAAAATTAAGATTGACAGGAAGTGCAAAATGGCTAAGCAGGGATGGCTAGAGAATAAATGTTAGGATGTAGGAGCATATATAGATATAGCCTACAGACTTCTTTAGGGAAAAGAGAACCACCTGTATGAAAACCAAGAGCTCAGGTGGAAGACCAGTTCTAAGTAAAGTAGGGAAAGAAGAAAGGTCAAAGGAGTATATAATAGGCTTATACAGGGGAGATGCACTTGAGGGCATTATCATGGAAATGGAAGAGGACTTAGATGAAGATGAGATGGGAGATACGATACTGCGTGAAGAATTTGATAAAGCACTGAAAGATTTAAGTTGAAACGAGGCCCTGGGTACTGATAGCCTTGGGACAGCCAGCCATGACCAAACTCTTCCATCTGTCTGATGAGCGAGATGTATAAGACAGGCGAAATACCCTCAGACTTCAAGAAGAATGTAATAATCCGAGTTCCAAGGAAAGCAGGGGCTGACAGGGGTGTAAAGCGCGGAGTGGCCGCACGGTTTACGGCGATATGTCACAGACTGCGCGGCCCCTCCTGTAGGAGGTGCGAGTCCTCCCTCGGGCAAGGGTGTGTGTGCTGTTCTTAGCGTAAGTTAGTTGAAGTAGTGTGTAAGGTTTGGGACCGATGATCTCAGCAGTTTGATCCCTTAGGAATTTACACACATTTGAATATTTGAGGAGTGAAAATTACCGAACTATCAGTTTAAAAAGTAACGGTTGAAAAATACTAACAAGAATCCTTTACAGAAGAATGGAGAAACTGGTAGAAGCCGAGCTCGGGGAAGATCAATTTGGATTCCAGAGAAACGTATGAACACGCGAGGCAATACTGACCCTACGTGTTCTCATGGAAGATAGATTAAGGAAAGGCAAACCTACGTTTATAGCATTTGTAGATTTAGATAAATCTTTTGATAATGTTGACTGGAATACTCTCTTTCAAATTCTAAACGTGGCAGGGGTAAAATCCAGGGAGCGAAAGGCTATTTAGAATTTGTACAGAAACCAGATGGCAGTTATAAGAGTCTGGAGGCAGTGGTTGAGAAGGGAGTGAGAAAGGGTTGTAGCCTGTTCCCGATGTTATTCAATCTGTATTTTGAGCAAGCAGTAAAGGAAACAGAAGAAAAATTTGGAGTAGGAATTGGTCCTGGGAGAAGAAATAAAGAGTTTGAGGTTTTCCGATGACATTGCAATTTTGTGAGAGACAGCAAAGGACATGGAACAGAAATTGAACGGAATGGACAGTATCTTGAAAGAATGGTATAAAACGAACATCAACAAAAGCGAAAGAAGGATAATGGAATGTAGTCGAATTAAATCAGGTGATGCTGAGGAAATTAGATTAGGAAATGAGACACTGAAAGTAGTAATGAGTTTTGCTATTTGGTAAGCAAAATAACTGGTGATGGTCGAAGTAGCGAGGACATAAAATGTAGATTGGCAATGACAAGAAAAGCGTTTCTAACTAAGAGAAATTTGTTAACATCAAGTACAAATTTAAGTGTCAGGAAGTCCTTGCTGAAAGTATTTGTATGGAGTGTAGCTACGAATAGATTTGAAACATGGACAATAAACAGTATGGACAAGAAGAGTCTAGAAGCTTTTAAAATGTGCTGTAAAAGAATGTTAAAGATTAGATGGATAGATCACGTAACTAATGAGGAGGTACTGAACACAATTGGGGAGAAGAGAAAATTGTGGATCAACCTGACCAAAAGAAGGGATCGGATGGCAGTACACATTCTGAAGCATCAAAAGATCTCCTCTTTAGTACTGGGGGGAAGCGTGTGGAGTAAAAATGATAGTGGGAGACGAAGAGATGAACACACAAAGCAGATTCAGAGGGATGTAGGTTGCAGTAGTTACGCGGAGATGAATAGGCTCGCACAGGGAGATGAAGAGGCTTGCGCAGGATAGAGTAGTATGGAGAGCTGCATCAAACAAGTGTTTGGACTGAGGACTACAACAACAACAACAAGCGATGCAAGTGGCTGCGTTTCATTATGTCACCATTCCGTTATATTTTACTGAGCACCGCTACGCCGCGACGATTTCAAAACATTGGTTGTAGGCCGTTACAATGGTACAGTCCGTGGCATAAGATTTGAAACTGTACACGCGTTTCTATGGAACGTCATTCATATATCAGTTATGGTTGTTACTCTACTTGGTTCTAAAGTTACTTAATATTGATCGTCTTTTCATTCACGTAAAGAGTTTCAAAGGTACTTACAGAACGTCTCATTTCATCACTGATCACATTTATACGAAATGTTTCACCGGTCCACTTACAGATTTGCGCTGTAAACATCTTTCATATACAGTTCACGTTTATCATAAGTCAAGTAAGCACTCTTCATTTCTCCTCACTTTGACCTGGACAATATCACACATTAGCACAGTTTTTGTCTAATTTAATTAGTCACATTTAGTTTGTAACTGGAATACATCTTTTCAAAATTTGCAGTTGATGCATTCTTACATTAGTGTCCTACACAACTCAAATTTGCATCCTCTGCAGAACGTGAGATTACTGGATCGCACTGGACTACAAGTGTCAAGTATGTTGTACAATGTTATTTTCATTCATATAGATTCATACCTTCGGTCTCTGCCGTTGACGTGATAAAAAGAGGACCCATATGCATGTGTTTGTTTTGTAACTGGAAGCAAACACGCGATCTTAAACGAGTCTAAACACAACTCGAAACCACAACCGGACCAAAAACGTCCAGAGCTGTGTCTCTGCCGGCCGCGGTGGCCGAGTGGTTCTAGGCGCTACAGTCTGAAACCGCGCGACCGCTACGGTCGCAGGTTCGAATCCTGCCTCGGGCATGGATGTGTGTGATGTCCTTAGGTTAGTTAGGTTTAAGTAGTTCTAAGTTCTGGGGGACTGATGACCTCAGAAGTTAAGTCCCATAGTGCTCAGAGCCAGTTGAACCTTTAAAGAGCCTGATGTACACGAATGTTTCTACTCAACAGAGTTTTGCACAGTTGAAGTGAGTTCATTTGCTCTTGTGCTTACACCTACTTTGTACATAATATGTATAAAACTTACTAGCAACAAGAGAATAATTACTATTTACGTGGATCACAACTCGTTTTATGTCAGCCTGGGGGTAAATTCCTTTTACCTTCAATGTGTCTGGATTTGCGAGGACATAGCGTCCTCCGTGTGACATGTTTACTATTTTATGTGGTCCTATATACAGTAAGTGCCACTTTGTTTTGCATTTTTCGTAACTCCTTCATCATTTCCTCTTTCTGAGACTACGGCACAGAAAACGCGGCACGTCAACAGGTCTGATGTTATTACACTTGCATGTCGTACGTGTAGCCTCGTATCACCCCTAGTTTTACCAAGGAACCTTCCTTGTAATAGTGGAGCGAGCTTACTGGCTCACGCTGTTGTTCAGTGCGTAAGTAATCTGATTCTGCTACTTTAGCCTGCGCTAAATTATTCATATTACTTGCATCTTCGTTATGAACAAGATTTATATTACAATAACCTCCCTCTGGTCGGTTGTTGTGTAAAAACAAAACGTCGGCTCGTACGCATTTCACCTTGACACCGTGATAGTACTTACCAAAAATGTCAATCATTTTTACAAGATTCAGCACAATCTTCTCTCCATGGTCTGTTAAGCAAATAAGCTGGCGTGAGAGGTCGATCTGTGCGCCCCTCTCCTTTTCCTACAATGGCGTAAGCCTGCATCTGGTGTTTCATCAACTAGATTGTGGCACCAGTAGCCGCCACAATGTTGTACTCGAAATATAGGCAAACGCTTGACGTGATAGATCTGTTTGAAGAAGCTTAAATCGATATAGACGCACCTGTGTCCATAAGTAATTGCGCGTCAACACCGTTGATGGAACCGTTAACAGCGGCTTTTACCTCTTCCAATTGGTCTTTCGTACAATTACGGTTTTTCTGAGACAACTCCTGCCGTAGGTCATCCCCTCCATTGTATCGCATTATGGCTATGTGTCGTGTTGAGCATTCATTCTGAGCCGCGACTGACTGACGAAGGCCTACAGTGATAGTCCACAGTTTGACGCCTCCGAATGTGAACTTTGCTCAGCTTCCGTCACATCCACAATGCAGACACTGTGTGACTGCGTCTGATTCGGTGATGCACATGTTTGCGGTGACTGCCTTTGTTGCTACTGACTACTGTGTGGCATCGATATCGCCGACATCTGACTAATGAGCATGTTTTGTGGCTGCTGGGGTGACGGAGCTGTATTTTGAATCCAACCACTGGTTCCGGGACTTTGTCACGACACGTTTGCTGTCCTCATATTTTTATTGCGGGTGTTGTTATCCAAACCGTTTTTATTTCGTCTTTTTCTCTTATAGTTGTTGTTGCGACCGTTCTGGTAGTTTCCATTGTTATTGGTAACTTGATAGTTATCACATTTGCCACTATATTTTAGCCTACCGTTATTGTTCTGACTGTTGTTTCCGGTTTATTTTGCCTGTAACTATTATTGTTCCAGCTGTTATCGTTCACTTTCTTGGCGTTCTCCTGTATCCAAGGAATCGATTACTGACAGGAAATTCTCCATGTCAGTATCTGACTAATTTCTGTTGCCTTCAGTTTCTGAGAACGTCTCTATGAGAGATTGGTCCATTAAAGTATCTGGTCATGTTAATATATTTGTCGATGTATTTTTCGGAGATTACCCGCTTTGGCATTGTATAATTCTGGGCTCTATACAAGCCTCCTAAGATGTTCCTGAACACTTGTAGAACAGAACCGTCCTAGAAAGGATCTCTCAAAATCTAGAAATGTATTGAAAGTCTCTGAAACTTGGAATGCCGATAGTGATACATCTCTAGTTATATGTGAGATGACAAACTGAATTTTCTGCCTTTCTGTCCATGATCTGAGCAGAATACTTAGGAAATTCTTTAATATATCACAATGTGGATATCTTTTCGTCATCATTGAAATTTTGGAACTGGCGATGTTTGATCAAATTTTACTCTTGCATTAAGTTCGTCACAGTTGGTATGCCTGGTTCCACGTAAGACATAATTCGGTTTCTCTCATGTCCGTGTTCTTACACGGCATTCTTTCATCCCCAGTCACGGATTTTAGTGTATTACCGTACTGAGGAACAGTGTGGCGTACATCATTTTGCTCTGCGCTGCTTTCATTACACATTTGCTTGTCGGTACCTACGACCTTTGTTTGTCAGTTACCTTGCCACATGGGGAAGACAGACAGTATGATTACCCTAATACTAGTTACCTTCTCATAAAAGACTAGGCAGCTTTCATCTTTGGCAAAAGCTACCTCTGTTGTGGCATTTTCTATCTCTTTCTTCATTCCCTCACCTGTGAACTCATTTCGTCCACCCTGAAGTGACTTTTTTCACTTGACTTTCTAAAGCGTCATCAGCTACTTTCATTTCTTGCAGATCTTCACTTCATCCGGCAAGTCCCTGCAGTTAGTCTGCAAAGTAGTGACGTCTTCGCGAATAATATCTCGACTCTCATTAACATTTTCCACGATAGCCTTATCGCGAGCATCGAAGACTACATTTAGGCTTGACACTAACTCCTCGTCTCGAGCATTAGTGCGTGATTTAGTCGTTTGATCATTTCCTTCTTCCTAAGCTCCTGCTTCGCATCTCGCTCTTTTTCTGACAGAGCATCTTTCCTACCTTGTTCCTTTTCAAACACGATCAGGAGTGGTTTTTCCTTAAGGGGTTGTCCCTCTTCACGCTCTTGTTCTCTTACTTCCAGTTTTCGTAACAGGTTAGTAATCAAATCTGTTCCTGGCACGTTCTGTATTAGAAGATCAGCTGACGCTGCCCCCTGGACAAAAATATCGATAACATTTTCACTGATGGGCGTAGTAAACACAGTTCCTTTGTCTGCTACGTCTTGTTCTGATTCAGGAATATTTTATTTGTATTTTGGTTTTCTGCTTCACATGTGGGAGTTGCGGTTGTCGGTGCAGTCGGTCATTGTAGTATCTGTTTCCTGCACACTATCATTATCCCCGACGTCAGGGATTTCCTTTCAGTTTGGCCTATCCAGTGTGCTAAGCTGTTATGACACTTCACACGCAATACACATAAAACACTCGAAATACAAAAAAGAACTTATAACTAAACATACAAATATTTCCACAAAATTGTTTATCGGCTGCTCTTGGAAGTCGCTCCAACATCTGAAGACTGTCTCGCAGCTGATCTTTCGCACGTAACTCGTGCTGCGCTTATCTATAGTCAGTTCAAAAAATATGCTGTGAGCATGTAGCGTAAGCTTACTGGTAAGAAACCTGGAAGTGAACACATAATGTCCTTACCTATGATAGCTTATCTAAATAAGACTGTAATACAGTGAAAGGTCTCTGTTGGATTCCTTTCATGTTAATTTCTTAAATATGTTGTCATTTACGGCATAAATTCCTCTTCTAAATTTACTGTGGTGTTTCTGACTATCTGGGAGGATACTGAGCAGTGGAACGTGTTACTTTTACACATAAACAAGAACGATCTGTCACACTTCTACACTTTAAAAACACAGTTTATATGTAATTCATGTCGCACAGTCTCATACAGAACCTACACCCGCTTTCTTTTATATACTGTATATGATACGATACTGTCATCCCCCTTCCCTTCTGTGTGAGAAGATGAATGAGCAAATGTATTTCTAGTTGCATGCTTGATGGTAACAGACAAGCCTGTCTGCTAGAGAACAGTAGGACCAACGTCAGAACAGGTAGCTACGCTTTCTAAAAGCAGAGAGGTTTCTATTCTTAGTATGGTCCTGTCCATCCCTTGTCATGTTGGTATAGGAAGCTGCCTCTCTGGTCACTTCCGTTCGGTAGGGGCCCAGGCCAGTCTGTCCGTGGAGAGCGTCTGAAGTGGTAAGATCTCCGGCTAAGCGCGTGTCTGCTAAGTCCGTAGGACAATGGATTTCTTAAGTTCAGCCTAACTGAAAATTTAGTCACCTTTATTTCAGGTTTAGCTCTAAAATATCTAATGTTATCTTAAATTGCAACGCAGTGTAATTCGAGTGTGAAGTTCAGAATACCTACCGGTAGTTGCTTTGTCACTACTTTGTGGGTAAAGTGGAACCACGTGTTGATCTAACTAAGATCATCAATCTTAAATGAGGATGTGCGTGAGATTATAACGTCTCATCTTGACAATATTTTTCAATATAGCAACTTTTCTTCATGTTCAACCCACGTGGGGTGTACTTTGTGAGACCAGTACCATGTGCTTATACAATTGTTTGACCCATCAGGTTAGTAGTAAGACGATAGTAACCAGTTTGAGGTTTTTCTTTTGTAAATTGCGTTTCGAAGTAATTTATTTTAATTATAAAAATTATTGTGGTGTTACACTCTTTGTGTAAACCAAGTTGACCACGTGAAGCATGTGGTGTAAGCATCAAAGTAGCCCGCAGCTATTCTTTTCGGGAAGATTTCACAGAGAGTTAGTATGAATTTAGTATACCAGTGTGTGGTAATTTCATGACGGACAGTATTGCGCTACAAACGTAACTTCTTTGGGTGAAAATTGAATCGGTTGGTTGTGATTAATTTCCTCTTGGATATGTTTCAACGTTTTTCGTGTGTTATTTTATGAATGCCGTGTTATATGTAGTCTCCCAATCTTGGCTCCTTATTTGATGTGTTCCGTAAGATTACAAACTCACATTTTCACAGTCCCAAATAAGGCACCAGTTTAGTTATGAATCAAGTTTGATACGCTGAAATTTTAACGGAACAATGATCAATGTTAAAATAAATTTCCAAATATAAACTGATTTATTTCTTTTTATTAAAATTGTCTTTTTATTTATATATCACCGGTTATCGTAAGATGAGTACTAAAAGATTATAATTAATGTTAGTCTGGTTGGAAATTTGGTAAGCTAGACTGGATACCTGGTGAAACAGTTGCGCAGTAATGCAAGGTTAACTTCCTCAGATAGCTCACAGCTTTTAACCCACTTTTATGGTCTTGAATATCAGCACCGCTTTCAGCACAAATTAATGCAACAACATTACAACAGGTTAGTATAAGTGACCAACTCCAGTTTACTAAATAATTAGATTTTGTTTCCTTTGCTTTTTTCCTCTCAATTCATTTAAACGTCGAAGTACATGAAAAGAAAATACATGTTCATTAGTATGTACAACTTATGACTATTTATGTACAAAATTCAGATAAAATTTGTTTGCCTGGCCTCACGTTATGGAGTGCCAGTAGTGTAATTATATATATATATATATATATATATATATATATATATATACATAGTCTGTGTGTAGTGTAAACGTAACTTGTTTTATGAAATAGTCTTTTAAACAGATGATGGTTAACTACTTCTATCACAATCTTTTAAACTGCAAAAATGTTGACTCAGACTTATTACACCCAACCCTTCGGTGTGCTAGACAATTGATTATAATTATTTCCTTTCATTAAAGTTACACCATCGCACAGATACGTTATTGCATTCCAACGTAAAAACAATATATGACCATGAATTCTTTTTGTCTCAGGGGTTAAAACCTCAGCGTTTAATTTATGTATATTTATTAGTAGCACATTGATTTGTTAATTTTATTTGAGTGAAGTATATTTACTTATAGCTTTCTCTGTAGTTGCGCCTATGTGAAAAAATAATGTACTCGACGTTAATGACCCAGTACGGCAAAATTTGCATCAGAAAACGAAAATAATGGCGGAGATGCTTTAATACTTTCATAAATTCATAGATTAAATTAGTTATCCCAATAATACCTGGGCTGGAAGGGCCGTGATTACCAAAAACAGTTGTAGCGACCGTAATGGCGCACAACAATAGGGTAAGAGTAACCGATAAAACTTATAATAACTGCAGGGAAAAGACGCAGTTCTTCTATAAATAAAATATTGTTTCAATAGTAGCAAATAATATTTTGTGTTCTGAAACTGGTTTTGACAAGTTAACAAATATTACACTTATTACAGACCTCTTGAACTACTCCAAAAGGTACAATATCTTCCTTTTTTATCAGACAAATGAAAATTAACGGAGTTTATGTTGTCTTTTTAAGTCATTGCCTACATAGATAATAAATCGTGCTTATTGTATTTGTCCTTTTCACTCGATGCACTTCTCATGGAAAAATGTCAACTTTTTCACATGTTACAGAAAAATATTACGTCATTTTTTCAAGTATGTTCACTGGAAAAAATACATCAATAGACTGCACAGTGACTAGATGTCTTGGGAAGTCTGAGTCGACCTAAAGTGTTTTCAGTCTTTCTTGACGCTTTATGTGTTTGGTTTCTATTATAATGTTCTCTATAATTCTGTGGGACACCATTGTGTTTATACTGTGTTTCGGATGCTTTTCAAAAAGACTGCTTTCATTTTCAGATAAATTAAGTCTGTTTGATAATTCACTCTTTTGTGAAAGATATGTTTATTATATTGATGTTGTGACTGGTTAACATTTTGGTGAGTTTCTTTTCTCGGATTTTCTGTTTTGTTTCTATTATGGTATCTGTTTATGTTCTAACCCTGTGCATTAATTCACTATAATTATTTTGAAAAATTAAGTAAAATACATTTTTAAAACAGACAAAAAAGTATAAAACAAATTTCCCTACCGATTTACAGATTTCTAATCCCATATAGATAGTCCTGGAAATTTGTGATTGAGAATTTGTAATAGTCATGCCAGTCAGTGTAAAACTGAAAATGAAAAATGTTTTCTGCATGCAATAGTTAATAGTCAGGACTGTAGAGTATAGTTGTTGTTGAAAACATCACTTAAAAGTTATATCATTTGCAGAGAAATTATTTTATACTTTCTTGTATATTTGAAAACGTGTCATATTAAGAACATTTTTATTTTAATAATTAAGTTCTGCTTTTTAGTCATGCGTACATGAAATTGTTCAGTTGATTTCAAACATTTTGATGAGACATACGATAGAGTTCAGGTTTATTTCTGTTTCTCTTCACCTAAGCCCATCAATATTTTGCTGCCTCCTAAGTATATCTCACGAAAAGACCGTTAAGGTAAAAAGCAGAGTGATTCGAGCTCGCACGAAGCTTGCCAGCCATCGTTGTTTCTGTGAAATATTCACGACGGGAGAAGAGAAGGGGGGATATAGCTGTGGTACTCATGTACCCTCCGCCACTCAGCTGAAAGGGATTTGATATTGTCCTCCGGTTATCAGTTATGATTAAAGTTCAAAGTCTCTGGCTCAACGAGAAGTTCGTTTAAAATCAATTTCAAAATTTGTACCGAACACATAGAGGGACATAAAACAGAGTCCGCCACACAAGAGGCAAGACTACTTGATACGCTATTGTCACCCACCTCTGAGCTGTTTTGAATGATTCAAGTCTTAATGTCATCGGAAAGTTAGTTTAAAATCAATTGTAAAATTTGTAGCAAACAGACAGGGAAGAAAGCGACCTAGTAAAAGCGTATTAAAAATGGTGGATACTTAATATGATTAGCGAGTTTTATATGCAGTCTGTATTATTCATTATGCAATGCTTAGCTTTTGGAATACGAAGACAAAATTTCTTGCTTTATCTACATGATTTCCACTTCAATTTCTGTCTGTTGTGCTGCAGATTACAAATTGCTGACAGTTGCGACTAATAGGCCAAAATACTTTGTTACATTTTATGTTAAGTATTGTTTTTAGAAGTTTGATGGTTGTATTCTGGAATTTGTTGAAGAGCTGCGAGCTATACGTGGCTTGGCGAAGAAATAATCATTTTCTGGATGTTGCAGCTCTTCTTATTTCTGTGCTTGCTAAGAAAAACTGTAGAGGAATTTCGCCTTGTGCAAGACACCATTTTACAGTTTTATTTTTGTTTTTACTCAGACATATTTCAGCACAGGTAAGTCTGACACAGGGTTATTTCCAGTTGCTTGCGTGAAGGCCTGCCCACATGGATGCGCTTGTAGCCTAACGGGCAACATTCCAGCCAGGTAAAGGCGTGTAAGTACAGCCTGCCTTACCTGCTGCTAACAACAAATTCGACAGGGTTCGTGAATCCACAGGTAGAACAGACAAATCAAGTTAAGACAAGACGGAAGACCCTCAACTAAGGGAAAAAACAGATATAGTGATTTCTTGAACGAAGGCGGAAACGATTCAAAGAAAGAGCATTCCTTACTTACATGTTCGTATAGCCATAGTTTGCAGGCTAGTGTTCACATTCGTAATGCTTTGTGAAATACTGATAAATTTGAGTGCACACTTCGATTTTATATTCGTGAAGTTATAACGTTATCAAAATTGCGAGAGTACATTGCTATTATAGTTCCTACATTAACTGTGTGACACATATACTTCCCAAATTTTTCGATAGATCTCATAAGTCCAAAAAGTCCCGAGACTGGTTTTATTACTGCTTATTCACCCCCAGGTTGGAACCTGTGCACTCCATCTGTCTGCATCTAGAGTTGACTGAAGTGAGTGAACGTTTTCTAAATGTTTGCGCAGCATGTGTATGAAGTGGGACGTGGGTGCCAGCCTGGTATTCACCTAGTGGGATGTGGGAAACCACCTAAAAACTACATCCAGGCTGGCAGTCTCACCAGCCTTCGTCATTAATTCTATCTGTGTCAGGCTCACCTCTTCGAATCCCGGAAGCGGCAACGAGCGACGTGGCGCAGTGGTTACACACTGGACTCCCATTCGGGAAGACGACAGGTCAAACACGCGTCCGGCCATCCTGATTTGGCTTTATCGTGATTTCCCTAAATCACTCAAGGTAAATGTCGGGATGGCCGACCTTTCTATCCTTCCCTAAACCAAGCTCGTGCTTCGTCTTCAATAACCTCTATGTCGACGGGATATTACACCCTGATCCTACTTCCACAAGCGCCACGTTAATGCGCTCAGCTGTCCGGAGGCAGCCGGGGGGGGGGGGGGGGGCTGATTTTGTTCCTGGCTTAAAACGACGTCAGCGAAGTAACTAAGGTGGCAGCTTGAACTGAAAGCTGTAAACAACAGATGTGCTTTCGACCAATCAGTTGTGTGCAGGTGGTGTCAAGTAGCGGGCGTGGGGCCACAATGTGTCAACACTGTTGTGTAATAGATTGCAATGGAGCAACTTCTCTAAATCAAGTGTTCTGGGCACTCTCCAGAATGCTTTGGAGAAGAGAAAAGTGTGTGCAAAGCTCGTACCATACAACTTGACTCCCGAACAAATACCCCAAGGCGTGGGCGCCTGCCGCAACTTGATTGAAATGCAAACGGAAGGCAATTCTTTTCTGGAAACAGTCATCACGGCTGACGAGACATGGCGTTACCTATACCAACCCGCCACAGAAAGGTAACGTACAGACGTTCATATGAAGGATCAGCTCTTCGACGACGTAACCGGCATTCAAGCCAAAGTGAAGCGCCCGTTGAACAGTATCCCAAAGAAGGAGTTTTCCGACGGTTTCATGTGTCTTATGAACATACTGTGCGTTGTGCTTAAGTGAGGGAAGACTATGTAAAATACCTGAAGCATTAATACCATCATCTTAACGTTTCTCTATTTTTATTAACTTTTGTAGACGGACGGGATTTGCTTTCGAACGCTATAGTTTTCTGAACTGCAGTTTCTTGGACGTTATGCTAAAGCGATGTACTATCCACTGGTGTAAACTAGTTATTATTACTGCTGTAAAATATTTTATATATAGATATTAAATTGTTACTAATGTTAAAATTATATCCATTTGTGGAACGTTGAAAGTAGGGGTGACTGCAATTTATAGTTGTTGGGAAGGAGGGAGGGGGTGGGGGGTGGAAGAACGAGACAGGGAAACAGTAACATACTCTGACAACCCCCCCACCCCTCTCCTCCCCTAATTCAACCCTGGATCCAGGCCTGGAGAGAAACATGAATATGATAAGAATTCTAGTGCACTGTCTCTTCACTCAGCTCTGAGGAAGTGTATGTAGGACGTTATAAGAGAAAACGTTTTACAGGGAGCAAGGCAGCTCATTTAACAAGAGCTAAAACATATTTTAAAAGCCATATTTTATGCATTAAAAAGAACTGGGTGGAACCAGTTTGTATTTGGGTACCTGCTGATTAATATGGGGCACGCGATACTAAGTAGTAAACCGTAAGATCAGGTCATCCTTAGTTCACTCATTGCTAGTAGATCGGTTGACTCAGTGCTATAAGACATGAGTCAGTCAAACAACTATTGCGATTATCATAGCCATCTGACAAGTAGAAGACACTGGTTATCACGATACGTTGACTGAGTAACCAACTGAGTGTTACAACAACGAGTTGGGCTGTTAATCCAGCTGATGATCAAGAGGTCACAGAGTGTTTAAGCTACTCAACACACACACAAGGATTAAGGTTCAAACGGTTCAGCTGGCTCTTAGCACTATGGGGCTTAACACCTGAGGTCATCAGTCCCCTAGACTTAGAACTACTTTAATCTAACTAACCTAAGGACAACACACACATCCATGCCCGAGGCAGGATTCGAACCTGCGACAGCAGCAGCAGCAGCGCGGTTCCGGACTGAAGCGCCTAGAACCGCTCGGCCACAGCAGCCGGCTTAAATAATAAGGCAGGAAGGTAAAATGTTCTTCACAGTTCGCTGCTAATTAAGGAAGTGCTATTGATTCCGCTTTAAGCTGGTTGCTCAATGAATACTTTGCCAAAGGAAAATTTCAAACCACATGGAGAACTACATTGTGAAGGATAGAGATTATATCCGGTTAAAATATCATATGGCCATCTACTTACCATGTGTTCTTCGGAAGGTGTTTGAAGAAGGATTAAACAAGAGGTTTCTTGTAAAGCAAAACAGGAGCGAATAACGCTCGATATGGCTGAAGAAAGGGAAATCTACATCTACACGTATGAGATTACTCTGCGAGTCACATTAACGTGTTTGGTAGACGGTACATAGAAATATTTTAAGACTATTTCTGCTGTTTCACTCTCCAACGGCACGTGGGAAAAATTTCCGAGCGAATCCTGATTTCTCTTATTTTATGACTATGATCAGTTCTTGCGATGCAGGCGGGAGTCAACAAAATATTTGCACATTCGGAAGAAAAAATTGGTGACTGAAATTTCGTGGAACTATTTCGTCACAACGAAAAACTACTTTGTTCCAGTGATTGCCACCACAAATCACTTCTCATAACCGTGACACTCTATTTCTTATTTCGCGATAATACAAAGTGGCTGCCCTTCTTTGAACTTTTTCGATGCCCATTCCGTAAGGTTCACATGGTTCAATTGGCTCTAAGCACTATGGGACTTAACATCTGAGGTCATCAGTCCCCTAGAACTCAGAACTACTTAAACCTAACTAATCTAAGGACGTCACACACATCCATGCCCGAGGCACGATTCTAACCTGTGACCGTAGCAGCAGCGCGGTTCCGGACTGAAGCGCCTAGAACGTTTCAGCCACAGCGGACGGCTTCTCGTAAGGATCACATATTGCGAAACAGTACTCTAGAAGTGAACAGCCTTGAATCTCATTGACTGGAGTAGAATTGTCTTCAGTTGTGAGTCCCGCTTCGAACTGAGCACCGATGACGAGTGAACACGTGTGCGGAGGCGCCCCGGACAGCAACGCCATGCGGCCCGACAACTGGGAGTGATGGTCTAGGGTGCCATTTCTTTTTATAGCGAGACCCATTTGTCTTCATCGGTGGCACCCTTACTGCACTAGAACAAGATGATGCCCCCGTGTACGCACAGAAAGTTTCTCCTGCTTGTCTTCGTGCTTTTCAGACCCTACCGTGGTCAGCAAGGTTGCCGGAACTCTCTCCAATCGAGAACGTTTGGAGCACCATGAGCAACGTCCTCCAGCCACCTCGCGATTTTGGCGACCTGACACGCCAGTTGGACAAAATTTTGCACGATATCCCCGAGAAGGACATTCAAAAACTCTATCAATCAATGCCAAACTCAATAACTGCTTACATAAGGGCCAAAGGTGCACCAAAGCGTTGTTGACTTGCTCGTTGTGAAGTTATTTCTCCTGAATAAATCATTCAGTACTTCTGAAATTGTAATCACTTGTTTTTCTGTACATGTACATCGAATCTACTGATTCCCATCGCATTCGGATAGTTTCTTCGTGGTGTGTGTTTTTTGTTTGTTTTTTTGCTTAAGAATGTAGCTGCATGTGCTGATAATGTACTACTAGCCAAATGCAGTAGCAAACTGTACGTAGAAACGAACTCGCAAAGTTCCCATCGCCACTTTTCATTGCATCTCAGGAGTCAACTTTTTCTCTTTGGGTCATGAGTCTTGTCATCAGTAGTTTGATGTGGCCAGCCACGAGTTCCTCTCTTGAGTCAATCTGCTCATCTCTGATGAGATTTCTTCCACAATTCGTGATTCACATTCATACAACACTATGATCAACTCGCACATTCGCAGAACTTTACTTTTCCAATTGAAGCCTATTTTTGATTCCAGCAGAATTATTCTCGTGTGGCCTGATCATTTTCCTTTATTAGACTCCTTCGTAAATCTTCTTTGTCGCCCGTCGTAAGTCATTTTGCATCGGAAATAGCAGAATCTCTTCTCTTTGCCTACAACATGATGCCCAGTTTTGATATTACGTTTGTCGACAATCTCTTCCTGCTGCGCTTTAATAGTTTACCCTTTGTTCGGTTTTTTCTCAATCCATATTTTGCGCCCGGTAAATGGTTCAGCCCATTCAGCAAGTCCTGTAATTAGTCCTCTGTTTCTCAGAGGGCAGTGCTAGTAAACGCTACGTTTTAAATCTTCTGAGTTATATAAATTGGCCCTGTTAGTTTTACATAAATAAATCGTAGCCCCTCCAAAATGGAGAACAGGGAATTGGTTAGCTACAAAATTAAACAAGCGTTACAATTAATTCAGTTTATTGCATTAAAGTGTGCATTAAATAATCTGACGAACGATGAGAAAATCAAACTCCCACCTTGGCAAATATGGGTCAAGGATCAGGGATCTGAATCTGGTAATCGCATCTCCATATAAAACAATAATATTTGTGAAGTCATACCGTGAAATGTTAGTATTGAAATGCAGATATTGCTGTAAAGAATATGCTTTGCATTTGTAGCCAGAGATGCGGCAGTATTGATCCTAAAAATCTGGAAGCAAATCTTTAGAGTGAAGTCTGAAAATTATTAAGCTCGGCAGAAATTATTTGACTGACCCTACGGCCTGGCCTACTGCGGTGGCTAGATTTCACCACGTTAATCTATAGGTGGAGGCTGAAGTGGCTGCAAAAATCATTCACTTGTTTTGCACCAACAACCTGCATCAGAGGCTAAGTTCAACTAAGCTCACCTGCTCCAAGATCGGCTCTTAGCGGTGAAGGCTGGCGATAAAGAAATTTGGCAGAGAAGGAGTCTGGCGGAGAAGAAGTCTGCGCAGGTTTTCGCATTTCGTTCCTTACATAATTTTGAGTGACTGAGCTACGGATATTCCGAGTGCCGACCAGTAAAAAGATGCCTTAAAAGAAGCTGGTCCCCTCCCTGACTCTGATTTCAGGCGGTTAACCAGTAAAACGTTCCCTAACGATTGGTGCTGCAAAACAGTTTCTTGGTCTCTCTCTACTTCTTCAGTGGCTAATGAGGTCGGTCGTCAACAGCAGAATCGTGTTCCTCTTTCTAACTCCTAATTTATTTACGTTAGCCAATCCTGGCAGCTCTTACACTGTGTTAAACATTCAGTTTTTGCAGTGCCTGGGCACAAGTTTTTCACTCCACGTTTCGACTTTGTCTCCTGCGCGCAGTGCATTTCGAAGAAAGCCATGTTATCGGCGTTTTGTTCACAAAAGCGTACTTCGGACCTCGCCAAAAACGACATTTCTGCTCTTTCCACCTTCAGTTGTAAAACAGACTCTGCTAGTGGCCTTTCATTGCAGAAGACCGTATCCATATTATGACTTCAGTGAGTGACACCCAGTGGCACCTCCTCAAAGAAAGGCCAGGTGACCTGCTGGCGTTGACATGAGTGGCTGCTGGCTGGCGTTCTCCGGGAACCCTACCAGGGGGTGGGCCCCTCCTTGTCAGCATACGTGACCCAATGCTGGATCGCTCACTTGCAGCTCAACTTCATATACTTTCAGAGTGGCCCCTTATTTAGATGAATCATGCAGTTCTGTACAGAAATGTAAACCATGTTCATTAGGTGCTGTCAGCCATACTAATATACATCTCGCTACTCAGTAGGGATTAATTATTCCAATACGATTGGTCTTTTTAACTATAGTTTTGTTTTATATTAGTTACGGGACAGTTTTGTGAAAAATGGTAGCATAACAGTACCAGGAACCAGTACCATCAGCGGATCTTATCATTGCTATTCTTTCACTCTGAATTTCAATCCCACTTCTAAATTTTCCATTTTAATTTAACCTGAGCACTTCATTCCGGGGTTCCATTCATCTTGGTTCTCGCACGTAATGCATATTGCCCGTCTTACTCTATATTGTAAACCTGGTTTTCGAGGATTTCAAACGTTTTGCACCGCACAGCCAGCCGCTTTCTCTTCGACAGATATTATAATAATGTCATGCTTCCATTATAAACTGTAATGTCATAACTGTCTCTGTTATCTTTATTCTTACTAAATCCGAACATATTGTCATCTAACATATCCTTAGTTTTATTTTCCATTCTTCAGTGTATTATTCTGCCGTGCAGTTCGTATGCATGAGCTATCGAGTTGAGTGTGTAATAGTCGAATTTAACTGCCCTTTCTATCTTCAAGATAATGTGGATGATATTCTTTCGGAAGTCCGATAGATGCCTCCAGTTCCACGTATTCTGAAAATTAACTTACATAATCGTTCAGTTACCCCTCCCCCCAATAATCTTAGAAAGTACTATTATATGGTGTCTATCCATTCTGTCTTGTTTGATAGCTTGTCTTCCAAAGATGTGTCAAACTCTAACATCGAATCCTCTGTGTCCTCCGAACTGACACCCATGTTACCACGTGGTACTTTCAGTTCGTAGGGGCCCAAATTGTTTTCTTTATTCATTTTATTTGTTTATCAGTTCCGTGGAATCATGCAAGCCAAAACTACTTGAATTGCAGTACAGAATAACACGGCGTGAGCCACAAGGAAACCTTTCAAATTGGATTTGAATATTTGGGGTTTATTACTCAATGGGCAGTGGGTTGCAGCTAGCCACTGCGCAGGGATACAACCATGGTGTTAAAATGCGACTCCACTGATTTCCAGTCTAACCAGCAGGCCGTATAACATGCCCTCAGGTTAACGATAAAACCTTGCCGGTGATTTGAAAGATTTCAGAGAAATGCTGTCGGCTTTTCTGGGCCTGTACTAACTTAGGTTCCGAACGCAGATAACATCCTTAGAAACAGTACCAAAAACACTACTTACTGTGAATTTATTGCATTGCTGGTGGCCCGCCAAACTGATGCCGGGAGAGTGAAACGCGCTTAGAACATTTTTCTACTTCTTGTTTTCGCACAGTGGTGGAAACGCGCCAGCGGAAAAAGCAAGGTCTGTGATTTAAGACATGGTTCTCACTTTGTAGACTGATACAGGCGGTAAAGAAGTGGATTAGGAGAATAATTTTCTGAAGCTGCTGGAGGGAGGATGAAAAACATTATAAAATTATACCACTGATCAGCGTTGGCAGTAAATCTGGTGATTGGCTGGAAAGCTCGGGTGCGTGAAAGACAGCAGCCAGGGTGGGAAGAGTGCGTTTGGAGAATAATTCGGACACATTCAGAGACGGACAGTCGGAGGAGGGATTCTGAGATGAGGATTCGAAGGAAGACTTTCGGAGATAGATGGTCTAGGGGAGATAGAAAGATTCAGGGAAGCATTCACTCGACTAATGGAGATGGAGGTAATCCTCAAGTTATGGTACTACAGTTCGATGCCGACAGCCGCTGTTTACGTTAGGAATACATTGCAGCAACAGCATGATAGGGGCAGAAAGGTGCAATAACTTGTTAACTTTTTTAGAAGTGGTAAACTATCCATCGGTCGCTCTTCCTGTTAGACAGAGAAGGTCCGACAGCCGATCAGTTCCAGCCATTCCACCAAGAAGGAGGTACACGGCTCGTGTTGTCTGTAGTTCACTCATAGATAGACGGTCAATACAGCTGCTCGATCGCGTCCGCGTGGTTACTTTGTGCCAGGAAGGGCTCTTAACAAGGGAAGTGTCCAGGCGTCTCGGAGTGAACCAAAGCGATGTCGTTCGGACATGGGGGAGATACAGAGAGACAGGAACTGTCGATGACATGCCTCGCTCAGACCGCCCAAGGGCTACTATTGCAGTGGATAACCGCTACCTATGGATTATGGCTCAGAGGAATCCTGACAGCAACACCGATGAGTGTCGCATATGCCTTCAACGAGACGATCGTCAGAGCCGAAACGCCTTACACTGTCCAACGAGTGCAAGAAGGTGGAGGTTACCTGCTGTTTTGGGGTGGCATTATGTGGGGCCAATGAACCCCGCTGGTGGTCATGAATGGCGCCGTAATGGCTGTACGATACGTGAATAACATCCTCCGACCGATAGTGCAACCATATCTGGAGCGTATTGCAGAGGAATCCGTCTTCGTGGACGACAATTCGCAGCCCCCATCGCGCACATCTGGTGAATGACTTCCTTCAGGATAACGACATCGCTCGACTAGAGTGGCCACCATGTTCTCCAGACACAAACCCTATCGAAAATGCCTGGGATAGACTGAAAAGGGCTGTTCATGGACGACGTGACCCACCAACCACTCCGAGGGATCTACGCCGAATCGCCATTGAAGAGTGAGACAATCTGGACCAACAGTGCCTTGATGAATTTGTGGATAATATGGCACGACGAAAACAGGCATGCATAAATGCAAGAGCACGTGCTACTGGGTATTAGAGGTACCGGTGTGTACAGCAGACTGGACCACCCCTTCTGAAAGTCTCGCTGTATGGTGGTACAACATGCAATGTGTGGTTTTCATCAGCAGTAAAAAGGGTGAAAATGATGTTTATGTTAATCTGTACAGATTCCGGAATTCTCGGAACCGAGGTGATGCAAAACTTTTTTTGAAGTGTGTAGTAAGAATGATAATGAATCAGCATCACCAAACTGCTGCATGCGCCCAACCATTATTATCTGTCTTTAACGTGACATCTGTGTACTGCTTGATTCGAAAATGTTTGTAATGAATACTTAACCCCTTCAATTTTTAATGTGATAAATATGGAATAAATTACAAATGTAGTTAACTCATTGATTTTACTTTCGCAGTTAGTGAAGTTCTGTCCATAGGTAGGAGTAACAGGAAGTTAATTGAGACCCACTCAGGATACAGTGTTAAGGGCCCGATAACTGATCCCACTTGATTAAAATTCGTTTGTAACTCTCAAGTTCCTGAGGAGTGGTCTGTTTCCGTAGTTGTAACCGTCAGATCAGTCACGTGCAAAAACCAGGAGACTCGTGAGTTCTCGGAAACCGCAACAGAACTCACACTGGGGAATTACTCCACGCTGATGATGATATGATTGCTACTTCCACAGGGAACGAATTGCAGTCTCACTTATATTCATAGTACGACCGGCATATCAATGCGAGCGGTATTCTTCCGCCTCCCATCTGTCGTGAAATTAAAACCGCAGTGAAAAGCAGATGAAGCTTTGCACAGATGTGTTGCACAGTGTCTCTAGTATGCTCGTCAACCGAGTCACGTCGTATTTTACAATTCTGAGTATACAGTAAGCTTTTAAGGATGCTATGAAACCGAGCGAGGTGGCGCAGTGGTTAGACACTGGACTCGCATTCGGGAGGACGACGGTTCAATCCCGCGTCCGGCCATCCTGATTTAGGTTTTCCGTGATTTCCCTAAATCGCTCCAGGTAAATGCCGGGATGGTTCCTTTCAAAGGGCACGGCCGACTTCCTTCCCCATCCTTCCCTAATCCGATGAGACCAATGACCTCGCTGTCTGGTCTCCTTCCCCACAACAACCAACAACCAGGATGCTATGAACAATGGAGCCTCCCGCCAAGTGTGAAGTGCCTGCTGAGGACTTCCGCCTGTTGTCGTGCAGCCCACATAATGTAACTGTCATGTTTTCCCTTCTTCATGATAATACTCGGCCGCACGCTACAGGTGCAACAATGACGCTACTGCAGCGTTTTCTATGAAAATGGTTTCATCAAACCACCATACAACCTGGACTTGTTCCCTATGATTTTCATCTCTTCGCTCACAAGAGCCGTTGTCGCAGACTATGAAGACCAGAGTAGCGAATTAGCGGAAAGCACAGTACGCTGTCTTCTATTGGAAAGTTGGTACCACGCTGCGACAAATGTCTAAATCAAAGTGGCGACTATGTAGAGAAGTAACTGTAGGGTGTAGCTAAATGTTCCGAATAAAACATTTTTGATCGTAAATGTGCGTTCTATTTCGCGACAGATCGAGGCTGAAAAATAATAGCCCTCGTATATTAATATTAGCTCTTTGACTCTGCTCCTATTTCTGGAACGAACGCTCCAAATCAGCAGACAAAATCTATCTAATATGTACAAGGAACACTCAAATGAAAACGAGACAGATGGAAAAAAATAATTAAACTGTTTATTATTTCAAAAGTAATCACGGTAGCTGTTAATACATTTATCCCATTGTGAGACAAGACAAGTCATTGCCTTCATGGAAAAATGTTTGGGGCTGCCTACGGAACCATGAATATACCCAGGTGTGCATCTCTTCGTCTGAAGCAAATCGACGGCTGTCTTTGTTCAGGGCTCCAGAAATATGCAAGTCGCATGAGAAGAGTTCGCGACTGCGTGGACGATGTGTAATGGCTTCCCAGCGAAGTATTTGGAGCGTTGTTGTAACAACCTTGGCAACATGTGGGAGGGTTGGCGGGCCTACCTGTTTATGTTTTCTTTATGCACGTTTCACTGTCGCACTCTTCCGTGATCACGGTACAGGAGAGGTCGAAACAGGAGGGCTAAAACATCGTAGACATCCTTTGACGCTTCATATCACGTTCAAATTTCGTCAAATGGTTTTCAACGGACCCTAGTGGCCCCACGCTGTATACCAGAGCAAAAACTGCTGTCGCCCCACAACCCAAAGCGGTCAGGTCCCGTTAAATGTGGCTGCAGACCCTCAGTAGCCTTAGAGAAGGATTGAATTGTCCGGTGGGTGTAAACACTGTCAAACGTTGTTCAAAAGAAAATGGCTATGAGCACTATGGGACTTAACATCTCAGGTCATCAGTCCCCTAGAACTTAGAACCACTTAAACCTAACTAACCTAAGTACACTCCTGGAAATTGAAATAAGAACACCGTGAATTCATTGTCCCAGGAAGGGGAAACTTTATTGACACATTCCTGTGGTCAGATACATCACATGATCACACTGACAGAACCACAGGCACATAGACACAGGCAACAGAGCATGCACAATGTCGGCACTAGTACAGTGTATATCCACCTTTCGCAGCAATGCAGGCTGCTATTCTCCCATGGAGACGATCGTAGAGATGCTGGATGTAGTCCTGTGGAACGGCTTGCCATGCCATTTCCACCTGGCGCCTCAGTTGGACCAGCGTTCGTGCTGGACGTGCAGACCGCGTGAGACGACGCTTCATCCAGTCCCAAACATGCTCAATGGGGGACAGATCCGGAGATCTTGCTGGCCAGGGTAATTGACTTACACCTTCTAGAGCACGTTGGGTGGCACGGGATACATGCGGACGTGCATTGTCCTGTTGGAACAGCAAGTTCCCTTGCCGGTCTAGGAATGGTAGAACGATGGGTTCGATGACGGTTTGGATGTACCGTGCACTATTCAGTGTCCCCTCGACGATCACCAGTGGTGTACGGCCAGTGTAGGAGATCGCTCCCCACACCATGATGCCGGGTGTTGGCCCTGTGTGCCTCGGTCGTATGCAGTCCTGATTGTGGCGCTCACCTGCACGGCGCCAAACACGCATACGACCATCATTGGCACCAAGGCAGAAGCGACTCTCATCGCTGAAGACGACACGTCTCCATTCGTCCCTGCATTCACGCCTGTCGCGACACCACTGGAGGCGGGCTGCACGATGTTGGGGCTTGAGCGGAAGACGGCCTAACG
The DNA here is from genome assembly GCF_021461395.2 of Schistocerca americana. Classification (NCBI taxonomy): domain Eukaryota; kingdom Metazoa; phylum Arthropoda; class Insecta; order Orthoptera; family Acrididae; genus Schistocerca; species Schistocerca americana. The sequence continues at coordinate 333,939,738 of NC_060119.1, read as the reverse complement.
GTGTGCGGGACCGTAGCCCAGCTTCATGGAGACGGTTGCGAATGGTCCTCGCCGATACCCCAGGAGCAACAGTGTCCCTAATTTGCTGGGAAGTGGCGGTGCGGTCCCCTACGGCACTGCGTAGGATCCTACGGTCTTGGCGTGCATCCGTGCGTCGCTGCGGTCCGGTCCCAGGTCGACGGGTACGTGCACCTTCCGCCGACCACTGGCGACAACATCGATGTACTGTGGAGACCTCACGCCCCACGTGTTGAGCAATTCGGCGGTACGTCCACCCGGCCTCCCGCATGCCCACTATACGCCCTCGCTCAAAGTCCGTCAACTGCACATACGGTTCACGTCCACGCTGTCGCGGCATGCTACCAGTGTTAAAGACTGCGATGGAGCTCCGTATGCCACGGCAAACTGGCTGACACTGACGGCGGCGGTGCACAAATGCTGCGCAGCTAGCGCCATTCGACGGCCAACACCGCGGTTCCTGGTGTGTCCGCTGTGCCGTGCGTGTGATCATTGCTTGTACAGCCCTCTCGCAGTGTCAGGAGCAAGTATGGTGGGTCTGACACTCCGGTGTCAATGTGTTCTTTTTTCCATTTCCAGGAGTGTACATCACACACATCCATGCCCGAGGCAGGATTCGAACCTGCGACCGTAGCGGTGGCGCAGTTTCAGACTGAAGCGCCTAGAACCGCTCGGCCACCAATGTCCGGCTCAAACGTTGTTAAGGACGTCGTTCTGTTGCACATCGCACTGCAGATTTTTATCGTTTACGATCGCGAAAATGTGTAAATGAACGTCGCAAGGGAGCGGTTGGTTTCTTTGAAGCATTTTATCCAATCTCCTGAGGCCATCTCGTATTGATAAAGAGCCGCGGTCTGTTTGAAATCTATTTCCTCAGCCAACCATAAGAAAAACACGCGATTTTAATGCTGGGCATCGCAGTTCTGACCTCCATCGCAGAGGTATCTACATCCAAATCCACATGATTACTCTACAATTGGCAATTAAGTGACTGCCAGAGGGTTCATCGTACCACATCCAAGCTAATCCTCTGCCGTTATACTCTCATACGGCGCGCGGGAAAAGCGGACGCTAAAATCTTTCTGCGCAAACTCTGATTTCTCTTATTCTGTTATGATGGGCGTGAACAAGAATTTTCACAATCGGAGGAGAAAGTTCGTGATTCAATTTTCACAAGAAGATCCTGCCGCAACTAGAAACTCCTTTGTTTAAAAGACTGCCACCCCAATTCGTGTATCATATCCGTGACACTCTCACCTATTTCGCGATAATACAAAACGAGGCCCTTCGTTAAACTTTTTCGATGTCCCCCCTCAGTCCCATACTATATGGATCCCACACTGCACAGCAGTCTCCAATAGGGGATGGACAACCGTTGTGTTAACAGTCTCTTTAGTCCACCTGTTGCACATTCTAAAAGTTATGCCAGTAAATCGTAGTCTTGGGTTTACTTTCCCCGCAACATTATCAATGTGATCGTTGATATTAAAGTTATCCGCAGCTGTAATCCCTAAGTATTTAGTTGAATTTACAGCATTTACATATGTGTTATTTACTGTGTAATTGAAAGTTAGCGGATTTCTGTTAGTACTCATGTGGATAACTTCACATTTTTCACTATAAAGAGTCAGTTGCCACGTTTCACACCATGCGGATATCTTACGTAAATAGTTTTGTAATTAGTTTTGATCCTTGATGGCTTTACAAGACATAAATGACAGCATCATCTGCAAACAATCTAAGAGGGCTACTCAGATTATCTCCAACGTCATTTATGTAGATCAGCAACGGCAGCGGGCCTATAACGTTTACTTGGGGAACGCCAGATGTTACTTCTGTTGTACACGATGACTTTCAGTCAGTTGCTGCGCAGTGTGACGTTTCTCAAAGGAACTCACGAATCCATTCGTACAGCTGACGCGATACTCCATAGGCACGGAATTTTATTAGAAGTCGCTCGTGAGGAAGGAGCGCTGCCAAACGCCGTCTGGGAATCTAAAAATGTGGAATTAGTTTGACATTCCCTGTAGATAGTATTAATTCCTGAGACTAAAGAGATAGTTGTATTTCACATGATCGGTATTTTATAAATTCGTGCTGACGATTTGTCAATAATTGTAGTTAATAATGTTCGGACACAACACATGTTCCAAAATCCTACTGCTAATCAACGTTAGTGATATGGGCCTGTAATTCAGTGGAATACACCTGTTTCTTTTCGTGAGCAGTGTTGTGGCTTGTGCAAGTTTCCAGTCTTTAGGTACGGATCTTTCGACGAGAGAGCGTTGAATATGACTGTTAAGTATAGAGCTATTGTATAAGCATGCTTTGAAAGGAACCTAACAGGTGTACAATCTGTATTGCAGGCCTTGCCGTTATTAAATGATTTAAGCTGCTTCGCTACACCGAGGATATCTACTTCTAAGTTACTCATGTTGGCAAGTTGCTCTAGTTTCGAATTCAAGAATGTTTACTTCGTCTTCTTTGGTGAAGTAATTTTGGAAAACCGTGTAGTAACTCAACACTGTCATCTGTCACAGTCATCTGTGACATCGCCATTGTTATCGTGCAGTGAAGGTACTGATTGCGTCTTGCCGCTTATGTTGTTCACATATGACCAGAATCTCTTTCGGTTTTGTGCTAGATTTCGAGTCAAAGTTTCGGTATGGAGACTATTAGAAGTATCTCGCGCTAAATTTCGCGCTAAATTTCGAGCTTCTGAAAACTTTGCCAATCTTGGGGATTTTACGTTCTTTTAAATTTGGCATGCTTTTTTCGTTGCTTGTGCAACAGTGTTCTGACCCATTTTGTGTACCATGGGGGAACAATACCATCTCTCATTAACTTATTTGGTATATATTTCTCAACTGCCGTCGATACTATTTCTTTGAATTCAGACAACATCTGGCCTGTGGCTGTGCTTACATAGTCTAATCGAAAGGACTTGCCACTGTCTCTCAGAAGGCAGTCAAGGGAATTTTTATCTGCTTTTTATTAAATAGATGTACTTTGTGTTTACTTTTGGTGGGTTTGGATGTTACGGGATTCAGTCCCGCTACAAGAACATTGTGATCACTAATCCCCGTATCCGTCATGATGGTCCCTATTTGCTCAAGATTATTTGTTTCTACGAGGGCGAGTATGTTTCAGCTATCATTTACACTTCGAGCGGGCTCCTGAACTAATTGTTCAAAATAATTTTCTGAGAAAACATTCAGTATAGTTTCGGACTACCTTTCACGAGTACTGCTGCCCTTAAACTTGTAGTATTATCAGGATATCGAGGGTAGATTGACGTCACCACCAACTATAATTGTATGAGCGGGATACCTATTTGAAATCAGGCTCAAGTTTTCTTTGAACTGTTCAGCAACTGCATCCTGTGGGTCTGTGGGTCGGTAAAAGGAACCAATTATTAATTTATTCCGGTTGTCAAGTATAACAACGGCCCATACTAACTCACAGGAACTATCTACTTCAATTAGACTAGAAGACAAACTACTTCGGACAGCAATAAACACTCCAACAACAACTGTATTTAATCTATTCTCTCTGAACTCGGTTAGGTCTTTTGTAAAAATTTCTGCTGATTTCCGGCCTTAGCTAGCTTTCAATACGTATTACGATTTCAGCTTCAATGCTTTCTATTAGCGCTTTTCCAATACAGCTATGACAACTTACAACTACAATACCGATTGTTGCTAGGTCTACCTTCCTAAATTCGCCCTGCACCCTTTTGGACTGACGCCCTTTCTATAGTTTCCCGACACCCTCTAACCTAAAAAACTGTCCAGCTCCCTCCACACAACCCACGCTACCCGTGGTAGTTGTTTCCTGTGTTTAGTGGACCCTGCCGGCATCGGATCAACAACGACTTCCGTGATAACCTTCTGCGTGGCGTATGAACATCTTACTTCGTTCGGGTTCTCGGATTCTCTTTACGACGTGTAATATTTTCCTGGTTCATCTAGAGATTTCTATTTGTGCTCTGTGTCTGTAAAATTTCAGACAGATTTTCCACCCAATGAAACTAAATCGATCAATCGGAGAACACAGTACTCCTGAGATTCTTCGCATCATGATGTCGCCTTTTTCCTTGGTCGGAATATTATCCGGAATATCTGACTTCCATTTTCACGATGGCATTTATGATTTGTAGTGATGTCTCAGCTGCGCAAAGCGATTCTGGGAGAACGAAAGTCTGGTTGTGGCGAAATGTGGGTTCGTTGTAAATGGTTTGCTTCTTATAAATTTTGCATGTGATTGTGTGAGCTTTAAGCATTTTTTCTGCATGGGCTTTATTGTTCAAATGTTCCGGATAATTTCACTAAAGGTACTTGAAGCATTAACCTTAGCGCTGTTTTCATGTCTCGTCGTGAGAGACCCCAGGTCTGCGTACTTCTATTACATGTAATGTGTTTGGTCTTATGACATTTTGAGGCCGTTTTTGATAGCGACCTCGTAAACTATCTACGGCATGTGTCTTGCTTCAGTTATTGTCATGTTAACTATTGATAGGTCATCGTCAAAGACAAGGCAATTGACACTGGTTTCTATACTTTTTGTTGCAATTTTTATTTCAGTCATTTATGTTTGCCATATGCCTATTTTTATTTCAAAAGATTCAGGTTTTCGCCTATGGGTTTTACTGTAAAAGTTGCGTTTATTAAAATCTGTTGAACTGAGTAGATTATTTTATTACCCGTTACACAGTATCCATGTAGTATATTGCACTGTGTGGTGTTGTTAATCGAGTGATTGACTTTTTCTTTTCAAAAAATCCAACATAGTCACTTTTTATTTGACAGTGCTGTAGAACCGTTTTGAGGTTCCACATATGCTCAGTTGTCGAATGCTCTTCTGCTACTCATTTATCTTCCATTCCGTCTGAAATGGTAAGAAAGGCACATTTTCTAGTCATCAGTAAAAGAGAAACGCGTACGTACTTTTTCTACCTCCTTCTTGTCATCCTTTTTGTGTAGTGGGTGTAACAAAGCAATTTCCTGTCTGCAACCAAAACTGCACTCCGCCATACATTCACAATGATGGCTTGTAGCTGGTCACTTATCAGTCTGCCTACAGTTTTGACAACTTTCTTTTCACAGTTTATAATTTTTGCTTATGATTGCTCTACATGCTGGTGAACTATTCGAAAGAATGTAAATTTATATTTCGAAATCTGGGATACAGTTGAAGAATATTGTCCCTAGTGTTGTTTACCCAAATTCGGAATCAGGGATACAGATGAACAACATTGTACCCAGTGCTGTTTGCCCAATTCCGTTCTCACAAGAAAAGTCTAGTCTCAATATTGGAAAACGAGTTTGAAGTATCTTTTGGTAATGAGGCGTTCAAGAAATTCTTATCAAATGCATTGCAACGAGAGAACAGGTAGCCTATCGTGCGAGACAAATATGAAGTACGTCATTCAAGCGCCGATGGATAACCACACAATATATACCTCAGTTCATCGTCTCATTGAAACAGATTTGGGCTTTAGGCCGTTATGAAACTGAAATAGCTATGTAGTCCATAATTGAGAAATAATATACAAATATAGCGCAGTGTATCGTTTAAAACGCCTTTCTTGAACTCTGCTCTCTTCTGTCACAATCACAAAAATCAGCCCGTATGCATGAGAAGGAAGAACAAAGACTGTTAGTGTATCATTTTTTGTACTGTCAGTTAGCGCCCCTTGTGCTAACGTGAATATCAACAATAAGCTTCACAAATCAGAGAAGTAGCACATCAAAACTCGATACTGCCTGCCAATTATAAACTTTAATAGAGTTTATTCATATTATGTGACGTGAAAAGCCACCGAAGATTTATAAAACTTGGTAACAAGATTAGGGACCTCACATCTAAAGCATCTGTAAATTACCCACTTTCTTCTTAAGAGATCTGATTATGATATAAAAATTCCGTGACCCTGAAAATAATATGGTTAAACGAATTCTGACATATTCATGAATAAGGGGGCTCCAAGAAGGTAAGGGAACATGGAGGCCAGGGCTATAATTTCGTTAACCGATGTTTCCTAAAAAGCCTAATCGGATGATTATAGCTATATTCATGTATCACTTTGTGAACTGTTGATATAATTGTTGCATATTTCTAGAACAGCTCACAAAAGATGTGAAAAGGATGAGGATTATGTACTAAGTAGACATTAAGGAGAAAAATTAATACATACATACATTTCTAACTTTAATAATGACTACTCTTCACGGAATTTTTCTTGCCTGTTTCTCTTAAGCTTCGAGAGTGGTATTTTTCTTATGCTGCCAGAGGGTTCATTTTCTAGCTCCTGAAATCACCTGCTACGATACGAAGATCACTGCCGCTAGGTACAAAGCATATAGGCAGAAGAACTCTGCAACTGTCCGACAGTACTAACGAGTTTGTAACTTTTTTCTACTAGCTTCATGAGTATCAACTGACCTTTCCGCTTTCCTTTTCATTTGACGAATAGGAAAATCTCAAATTCTTAAAACGTTTTCATTTTGTGTCAGTATGTGCACTTTGATTAATAGGAAAACATGACTGTAGATATGAATGAATGTCTAGAGAGAGAAAGACAAGATGGACTAAGTGTTTAATGTAATAAAGAGAAGTGGGGGTAGGAGAATAGTGTCTGCATGAGGCTTTGAGGCGGTTCGTATTCTTTCTCTGGATGGTTCACCCAGAAGAACACTGTTACGAAAATATATATGCTGTTTCGAGCATTTTATCTAGATACAGTTCGATCTTTGCGAAAAACTCGACAAAAATTAAGACGTTTGATTTTTTTTTCTACTTCTGTAAGTGAAGCACTCCTAAAAAGTTCCAGGTTTTAAATGTTTCAAAACTGGTGACCAAAGCAAACTTTACGAATCTAGACGCACTTCAAATAAAGGACACAACGATAAAGGTCACGCTGATCATGAATAAAAATGCCAAATTTATGATTCTAACTCTAGCCTTTTCTTACAAAATTATTTCAGATACTCAAACGCAATTGCAGTAAAGTGTTACCATTTCTTTTTTGAAGGAGTTCACGTTCATGACCACAGGTAGTTGCGAGTGAAAGGGCAGTTCTAAACAGAAATGAGGACGCGCGAGCAGTTGCTGTAACAATTGCCACCCGCATGGACGTCAGAAGTGACGCAATCAGAGGCGTACACCTGCAATTGTCACATCCCACGCACTGAGAAAACAGCTGGACGCAGGTGAACGGCCGAATACATGAGTTGTGTTGTGCACCATCGATATTACATCCGTCGAGAAATGGAATTATTGTAATATTATTTGGCTGTCCATCTGTCTGTCTGCAGACTGTTCATACCCCTTTTTTCAGGAAAGAGTAGAGGTGTCAAGTTGAGATTTATGTCGGGTACTAAGGTCGACGGATCCCTGGTGGTGTAAAACGTTTAAGCTTCTAAGTCAACGCAATCAACAGATATGCTCACTCAGACGCCATAATTCGATATTCGCCAACTCCCTTGCCAAAACCTATATGGTACTTCCCGTTGACATAGAAGCATAATATTTGGCAAGAAGCAACGTTGTATAGTACAAGTAAAGGAAAAAAATCCTAAAGTTGTTCACATGTAATTCCATCGCTTTTTTTTCCCGTCTGTCTGTCTGCTGGTCTTCTAAGTCCCCTTATTCTCAGGAACGAGTAGAGGTATCACGCTGAAATTTATTCCAGATATTAAGGTCTACGATCCCTTGGCGGTGTAAAAACTTTTAGCTTTTACTATTACTCGTTACACAAAGATACGACCGTTTATGTCACGTACACAGTAAGGAAAAAAAACATGAAGGAATCATCCGAATGCGACGGAAATCGTTAGGTGTGATGTACTTGTACAGACAAACAAATGATTAGAATTTCAGAAAAATGGGATAATTTATTCAAGCTTTCTTTATTTAATCGTACGGCTAGGGTCCCCCCGTCGGGCAGACCGTTCCCCGGGTTCCAGTCTTTCAATTTGACGCCACATCAGCGACCTGCAGTCGATGAGGATTATGATGAGGACAGCACAACACCCAGTCGCTGGGTGGAGAAAATTGCCCGAACCAGCCGGGAATCGAACCCGGGCTCAGAGGATTGACAGTCCGTCACGCTAACATTTTTTTTTAAATCTCATTTTGTTCGTTTTCGTTCGTTGTATCTGCTTGGGGCGGACGTCGCAAGACACCCATTTCAATTCGTCGTTGATCCGTTAACTCAGTTTTTTTTATTACAGAGGGCAGCTTACCCTCTGACCGAACACGTTGAGTTACCGTGCCGGCACTATTCAGCTACCGGGGGCGTACAATTTATTCAAGAGAAAGAGTGTCAGAAATTGAGCAAGTCAATAAAGCGTTAGTCCACCTCTTCCACCTCTAGCCCTTATGAAGCAATTATTCGGTTCCAAAAATGGCTGTGAGCACTATGGGACTTAACATCTGAGGTCATCAGTCCCCTATAGCTTAGAACTACTTAAACGTAACTAACCTAAGGACATCACACACATCCATGCCCGTGGCAGGATTCGAACCTGGGACCGTAGCGGTCGCGCGGTTCCAGACTGTAGCGCCTAGAACGGCTCAACCACACCGGCCGGCCAATTATTCGGGTTGGCATGGATTGACAGATGTCCTCGTAAGGAACATCGTGTCAAATTCTGTCCAGTTAGTGCCTTAGACCGTCAAAATGCCGAGCTGGTTGGATTATCCTGTACATAATGTTCCAAACGTCCTCAACTGGGGATAGATCCGGCTATCATGGCAGAGTTTGGAAAGCACGAAGACAAGCAGTAGAAGCCGTTGCTGTGTGCAGGTGGACATTGTATTGCTTAAATTTATGCCCAGGATGGTTTGCCATGATGGCCAACAAAACGAGGCAAAGAATATCGTCGAAATTCCGTTGTGCTATAGCCGCGGATGACAACCAAAGGATTACTATTACGGTAAGAAATGAACCCCTGACCATCACTCCTGGTTATCGGGCCGTACGGCGGGCGACAGTCGGGTTCATAGCCCACCGTTGCCGGCCATCTACAGACAAGTCTTTGCTGGTCATTGGAGCTCAGATCGAAACGAGACTCATCACTGAACATAATTATACTCCAGTCAATGAGATTCCAAGACGAAGACGTGTCTGGAGACGCCCCGGACATTGGTGGTTGGATACCAACCTGACTGTCGCCCGCCATACAGCGGACAGCCAAGAGTGACGGTCGGGATGCCATTGCTTTCTTTAGAAGGACCCCTTCGGTTGTCATCTGTGGTACCCTTACAGCATAGCAGTACGTCGACGATATTCCACGACCCCCTTTGTTGTCCTTCATGGCAGGCCATCCTGAGCTTACTTTTAACGTCCATCAGGCGAGAGTTTCTACTGCTTGTCAAACTCCACCTTTGCCAGCAAGGGCGCCGGATCTCTCTCCCCAACTGAGAACACCTGGAGCATTACGGGTAGCACAGTCAGACCAGCTCTGGATTTTGATGTTCTAACACACCAATTCGATAGAATTTGGCTCGATATCCTTCAGAAGGACATCCAAGAACTCTTATCAGTCAATTTCAAGCCGAATAATTGCTTGCATAATGGCTAGAGGTTGACCAGCGCTTTATTGACTTGCCCAATTTATGAAGCTCTTTCTCTTCAATAGATTATCCAATCTTTCTGAAACTGTAATGATTTGTTTTGTAAGTTGCTCTCTATATTATGTTCCGTCTGAAATTTAGCCTCAATTTACAGAAGCTAATACGACCTGAGCTGTAACTGATCTGAATGCAGGTTGACTTTGTATTAAATGTGCAACTGAAGTGTAACAATTATCTGGCCCTAATTATAATTTCCTCTTGTCTCGCGACTCGACAATATTGTTGCAGATTTCTCGAAAGCATAACAGCAAGCAGGCAGCGTCTAAGCTAGACTTTTTGGTTTCTAAATACATAATCAAACTGTTGCATGTGGTAATGCGTAATGATGGGGGGGGGGGGGGAGTAACTATTCCTATGAAATAATATGCCAAGATAACTATTTTAGAATGAAATATATATTCAAAAGCACAGAGTAATACTTAGCGTGATCTTCACACATAACATGGGACTGAACAATACTACGGTTAATGTGAACAATTATTTTATAAAAGAACACAAAGTTAACAGAGAATTTATATAAAACGCAAACAGAATAATCAATTAATATGCAAATCCAAGACTCAGGGAGGTGGGGTGATCTTTCTCACAGCTCTGAGCAAGTTAACTAGCTGACAATAATTATTCCTAGCAGCGCAGTGCTGCAGTCTTACCTCAGACTTCAAAAATACTGACGTTAATCAAAATTTAAATTCCTTTCATTTTTAATGTACCCATTATACTCACCCTACCCGTCATTTATTCACCTATCAGATACAATCACAAATCCACAAAGCACTACTAAATACGTCCATTAGCTGCCACACGTGACATAAGAAAGTATCAGACTGCGCAGAGGCAAAGACTGTGCCACGACAAGACCAAAGATTGTTTAACAGTAACGTATCTAGCTCTCTCTTTGACGTGCACATCGATGACATAAAAAATCGAAACGACATGATCAACTTACAGTTTGTCTGTACACCTACATCATATCTAACAATTTCCGCCCCATTTTGATAATTCCTTTGCCCTACGTCGTTCTTTCTTTTTTCTTACAGTGTATTTTGATAACCGCGACTCACTCATCAAAACCGATAACGTACTTTCCGTTGGCGCTAACCTGTACTGTTGAGATTAGACACGGTTTTTTCCTATCTGTTGTTGTATTTCTCATCCTTTCCTTCCTCCCTTTAGAACCCACACTCAGCTACAGGATACAACAATATTGGCGCCGAGAGTGGTCCATTGTTTGCCATTTTTTGGTGTTCTGTGACTGTATTGTAAATTTGCGGAATAATTTCCGCTGGTTCACACACTTTTTCCGGTATTTAATTAGCATGATGCGTTTCGGTAGCGTGTTGCAATAATCTGGCGCATTACCATTACACGTACATTACACTGAGGTGGCAAAAATCATGGGATACCTCCTAATATGGTGTCGGACTTCGTTTTGCCCGGCTTAGTGCAGCAGCTCGACGTGGCGTGGACTTAACAAGTCACTGGAAGTCCGCTACAGAAATATTGAGCCATGCTGCCTTTCTAGCCTTCCGTAACTGCAAAAGTGTTGCCGGTGCAGGATTTTTTGCACAAACTGACCTCTCGATTATGTCCCATAAATTCTCAAAGGGATTTATATCGGGCTATGTGGATGGTCATCACTCGCTCGTACTGTCAAGAATGTTCTTCAAACCAGTGACGAAAAATTGCGGGTCAGTGATATGGCACATCGTTGTTTGGGGGATGTGAAGTCCATGGACGGCTGCAAATGTTCTAAGTTAGACCAGAGGACCCTGGCCATTCAATGTAAACGCAGTCCGCACCAATATGGAGCAAGTAGGAGCTTGCGCAGTGCCTTGTTGACAACTTGGGTCCGTGACTTCGTGGGGTCTGCGCCACATTCGAACCCTATCATCAGAGTTTACCAAGTGAAATCAAGGCTCATCTGACCAGGCCACGGTTTTCCAGTCGTATACTATCCGACCGATATGGTCACAAGCCCAAGAGAGGAGCTGCAGGGGATATTGCGCTTCTAGCAAAGGCGCATGCTTCGGTCGTCTGCCATAGCCCATTATCGCCAAAATTCGCTGCACTGTCCTAATGGACGCGTTAGTAGTACGTTTCACACAGATTTCTGCGGTAATTTCACGCAATTTTGATTGTCTGTTAGCTATGACAACTCTACGCAAAAGTCCCTGCTCTCGGTCGTTAAGTGAAGACTGTCGGCCACTGCGTTGTTCGTGGTGAGAGGCAATGCCTGAAATTTGGTGTTCTCGACACTCTCTTGACACTGTCGATCTCTGAATACTGAATTCCGTAATGATTTCCGAAATGAAATGTCCCATGCATCTTGCTCCAACCACAAATCCGCGTTTAAAGTCTGTTAATTCCCGTCGTGCGGTCACAATCATGTAGTAAACCTTTTCACATGAATCACCTGAGTACAAATGACAACTGAGCCAACGCACTGCTCTTTTTTACCTTGTGAATCGATACTGCCGCCAGCTGTATATGTGCGTATTGATATCCCAAAACTTTTCTCGCCTCAGTACACATTAACGTGAAGTTGGCGAGGTTCACTTGCTGGGTATGACAGGGAGATTAAATGCCGAAATATATTTTTGCTGGTAATTTAGTTGTCTGACACACAGAGCACGGTAACTAACACGTCGCAACACTTTCACATTCAGATTTTTCATCATTCTTTGGTGAATAGTAATTTGTAATGTATTCGCTCTGTGTCTAGACTACTAAGTCTTCACCAAGAATTGTTATATTTCGGCACGGAACCTCACAGACTCACCTAGCAAGTGAACCTCACTATCCATCAGATTAATGCTATGTACATGTAACTCTAATGCACTTGTTGATGACAACATGCAGCCAAAACGCGTCGTGATAATAATTATTAGTAAAACGCGTCTGAAGCAACAGAAATTATTTCATAAATAAGACGCATTTATATTTTCGCAGATACTAGTTTCCAAATTTCAGAGCTAACTCTCTTGTAATGAAGTAACATGAAAAATCACATAATAAGGAACTCTAGAAATTATAAGCTACGTTTATTGCAGAATATATTTGAGTTGCTAGAGTGAGGATCTGTCCATGAGATTGGGCTTGGGGCCTCTATCATCCAGCCAGTTAAAGACTTATCCACATAGCCTAACATACCTGCTGTAACAACAAATTTGACGCAGTTCATGAATTCAGAGATAGAATTACAAAACCACAGAAATCTAGTAAAGGGAAGACAGAAAGGGAAAGACTCTTCTCCAAGAAAAAATAACGGAAAGAATGATTTCCTGTGTGTAGGCGGAAATGACAGAAAGAAACAAAATTCCGATCTTTTACACGCTCGCCTACTCGTTCTGCGCGGAGCAGTGTTTACAATCATATGGCTAAGTAAAATATTTAAAATGGTGAGTGCATCCATCTGTTTCACATTGTACTAGCGAACCCGGCAATGCGTCGCAATCGCTAAATACACTGAAGTGACAAAAGTCATGGGATAGCGATATGCACATATACAGGTGGCGGTAGCGTCGAGTACACAAGGTATAAAGCGACAGTGCATCGGCGGAGCTGTCATTTGTACCCGGGTGAATCACGTGGAGTTGTTTCCGAAGTGATTGTGGGACACTACGGGGATTAACAGACTTTGAACGTGCATTGCAGTTGGAGCTCGACACTAGGGACATTCCATTTCGGAAATCGTTAGGGAATTCAATATCCGAGACCCACAGTGTCAATGAGTCTATGGAGAATACAAAATTTCAGGCATTAAGTCTTACCGCGATCAACTCAATGGCCCACGGGCTTCACTTAATGAGTGGCGTTTGAGTAGAGTTCTCAGAGTTAAAATACAAGCAACCCTGTTTGAAATGACCAAACAAAGCAATGTGGGACGTACGACGAACGTATTCGTTTGGACAGTGTGAGGAATGTGTCATTAATGGGCTATGACATCAGACGACCGACAGCATTGCCTTAGCTAACAGCACGACACCGTCTGCAGCGCCTCAACTGGGCTCGTGACTATACCGTTCGGACCCTAGACGTCTGAAAAACCGTGACCTTGTCAGTTGAGTCTCGATATCAGTTGGTAAGAGCTGATGATAGGATTCGAGTGTGGCGCAGATCCCACGAAGCTGATAATGGTTCCATAATAGTGTGAGCTGTACTTAGATGAATGGGGGGGGGGGGGGGGTCCTTAGGTCCAAACGAACAGATCATTGGCTATAAAGAGTAATGTTCGGCTACTTGTTACCAAAAAAGGATGGAATTTGTGCGGATGACAAGATGACATGTCACCAGGCCACAACTGTTCGCAATTTATTCGAAGAACATTCTGGGTAAATTCGAGCTAAGGATCTGGCCCTCCAGATAACCCGACGTGAATCGCATCGAACATTTATGAGACATAATAGAGAGGTCAGTTCTTGCCCAAAAATCATATTCCGGCAACACTTTCGCAATTATGGACTGCTATAGAGACAGCAAG